>NC_142165.1:107522236-107822236 GCF_029865625.1 Vigna umbellata
TTTTAAGGATATAATTGGAATTAAAGATAATTGGGGAGGTGGAGGGAGAAGACTGTGGAGGTGGAGGGAGCAACACCCCTCTTATAATTATTATACCTTACCTTTTATTTTTATTTAAAATTGAAATTTTGAAAGTCGGTATTTTAGTAAACTAATATAATTTCATTATTTAATGTCTGAGGATAAAATTGACGGTTTATATACTGGCCCATTACCATACTTTTGATGTAAATATTTATTTTTTAAATTTTAAAAGTATTATATATTTGGAATTTAAAGAATATTATGAAATTTATTAATATTCTTAAATAATTCAATAATAAATCATTGATAATAAAAACCTTACATTATTAAAGAAAGGAAAATTAAAGAAAGAAAATTTGAAATAAATGTTTTCCTCTAACTAAAATTATATTTATCAATAAAAGTTAAAATATTAATTAATTATTAACACAAAAGTTAAAAAAAGTAATTAAATATCAATACTTAATGAAAAAAAAATGTTAAACTATAATAGAAATAAAATTTGAAATATATATTTTTCTATAATTAAAATTATTTTTATCAATAAAACTTAAATGAATTAATTAATTAACTCAAAAAATAAAAGAATAATATCATATCAATAATTAATAATTAAAAATACATAATTAAAAACAATATTTTAAACGAATATAATTATTACAATATTTTAATTATTTATTTTATTATAGTAATTAATTAAAACAATTATTTGTGGTAAATTCCTTGTCATAATTATACTTATTAAAAAGTTTTAAAAAAATGTGAAAGAGATAATTATGATCTTTTCACATTTGTAGTTCAACTTAACTTTTTCATTATATATAACTTGCCATAGAATTCTACTCTAACACATTCTCAAATATAACATTTCATTATTTGAATTATTTAACTCGTATTCCTCCTTTATTAAAATCATGAGTGCTTCAAAATGCTCAGCACTTGTTTTGTTTCTCATCATTTTAATGTGTTCAGTGCTCGATTCGCATTCAACGTCTCGTTTGGAAAACCATATAAAACTTAGAAGAAATTTGGCAGACAACAGGGTTTCTTCTATGTTTGCTAATGTTCATTATGATGTTCTCCCTTCTTCCATGACACACACCAACAAAATTTCTCATACTGATTGGGAAGTTCCTAGTGGTCCTAATCCTATTCAAAATATTTTTCCTCCTGTTGATCATAGCCACCATCATTGATATTATTTATACATGATTATGTGGATTTAAATGAAAAATAAAAATTACTATTATTAAAATATGTTTTTTTTTCAATAAAAGTTGTATGTTTTGCTATCTTATATGTCACCTCCATGCTTCTCACACCAACACCAAGTATATTCTCCTAACATCAATTTCAAATTAAGAAACACGGTACATGAGTTTATAATCTAATGTAAGAAGCTGTTTAAATAAAATAACAGTGTGTTATATATAATTGAAAATTATGCTTATAACATTAAATATTCACGATGTTTATCTCCTTTTATACGTAAAAAAGATTTAACGTATGAAAACACGACGTAGTTAGATTTTCTTTTAATCCTGTAGTTTATGTATTAGAATTAATTGAGTATTAGCAATTTATATCAATTTATTAAAAGAAAAGAGATTGTTTTGAAAAAAAAATTAACATATTTAAGAACCATGATTGAATGGAGAAAATAGATTGTTTATTACTTCTCCTTAAATTATCAGTTATTTGGATAAACTCGTCAAAGACTTATAAAAAAAAATTATTAATACAAAATACAATCTAAATTTACACAATATGTATAATTACAAATATTTTACAAAAATTAATTCGAAACAACAAATCTCCATTCTTATCAAAACATTTATTTTATATTTTAACTGTTTGGTGTGTCTATTCAGCTCACACCTCAATACCATATGCAATAATAATTTATTAAAAATAATTTTTTATTTTTTTCTTAAAAAATATATATTTTAATTAATAAGTCACAATAATTAATATATATATATATATATATATATATATATATAAATATAGGTTTTTGCATGAAACTAGGCAAATTTGTCTGAAATATTACGAAAATAGACAAATTTTGGGTCAAAGAGAAGTCGTGAGGGGTCCAAACGATTTTTAATGAAAAAGTCGTGCAGGGGCACAACTTCACACTGTTCATTTGACCAGTGTTGAAGTCGTGCACCCAAAAATGACTTTAGAGCATGGTAATCGATTGCCACAAACACTGTAATAGATTACCACGTCTTTTTTTCGTTAAAAATAATAAAAGTATTGAAGTTGTACCGGGGGATGACGACTTTAATATGAGAAGTCGTGCACCCCACACACTTTTACCTTTTTTTAATTTTTAATTTCTTTATTAATTAAAATAATTTATAATTAATAAATAATATTTTTAAATATATTTAAAATAATATAAATTATATCTAATTAACATTTTAAAATTATATTTCATTATAATTTAATTTTATGAATTTTAATTATCATATTATACTTTATTTTGAATTATAATTAATTAATAAAAAAAATATTATAAACTATTTAAAATAATAAAAAATTTTAAAAGTTGAAATCGTTTGGGTGGTTGACGACTTCTTTACTTAAAGTCGTGCATCCCCTTCACACTTTTATTTCTTTAGTTTTTTATTATTTAAAAAGATTTATAAGTTTTATATAATATATTTAATTGTATATAAAACATTTTAAATAAATATATTTTATGGTTTTAATTATTTTTGTAATTAAATTAATTTTTTATAAAAACAAATTCACTTAATAGTTTAGGGACTTAAAACATATTTAACCCTAATTAATTTAATTAAATTTATTATATTAAAAAAAGTTTACTTATATCTCATTATAATAAATTAACTTATAATAAATTTTTACTTAAATTTAATTTAGAATGAGTTTTTGTTATAACAAATTTACTTATATTTCATTATAATAAATTTAATTACATAATTTTTTTTTAATTTTTAATTACATAATTACAACAATTATAGTTATAAATTATTTAATTAAAATCATTTTATAAAAAAATTAATTTAATTACAAAAATAATTAAAATTATAAAATTTATTTATTTAATAATATTAAAAAAATTTAATTATTAATTAGATATAATTTTAATTATATTAAATATATTTAAAAATATTATTTACAAATTATAAATGATTTTAATTAATAAAAAATTAAAAAATATAAAAGATAAGAATGGGAGAGGGTGCATGGCTTCAATAAGAGAAGTCGTTAACCCTCCACACAACTTTAATTTTTTTTTTAATTTTTTATAAAAAATGACTTTGTAATTGATTACAAATCTTGGTAATCGATTACCATGCTTTAAAGTCATTTTTGGGAGATGTACGACTTTAACACTGAACAAATGAACACAACTTTTTTATTTGAATTCGTTTGAGCTCCCACGACTTCCCTATTTTCATGAATTAAATTTGCGTATTCTTATAATATACGATGTATTTTTACCTTTGATAACAAAACCTATAAATATATGTTTATTAAAGGATAATCACTAAACAAACCTACCCATTATATAATTCTTTCACCGTACAGAAACTTTTTATTTATCAATCACGTCAAAATCGGTGACTATTTGAGTATGAAGCATTTACGGGGTCAGGTATGATCCGAAACGAAGAACCATAGATTCAGGATTCGGTTATGGCCATGGATTTGTACAAGAATCCCACGAAGCTCGAATACTACGATGACATGTGGAGCCTCCAGTGCACTGCCACATTATTATCTCACTTCAAGGTTAATTTCTATTACTTCTTGATTTTAGTTAGTTATTCAACTGATAATTTTTGCGAAATGACAAATATGGGAAAGGGCGAAGGACTATACAGAGAAGGAAATCTTAACTCGCTTCGTTATTGATGTAAAATGAAAAGGGCGATGATGGTAGACATGTTTTGATCTTGGACCGTACGATATTCCATCCGCAAGGAGGTGGTCAACCCGCGGATACTGGCTTTGTACTCATTCATGGCTTAGAAAACAAATTTCTGGTATCTGATGTTCGATCCAAAGATGGAATTGTAAGTTTCAAGAATGAAAGGTCTTTTTTGTTGTCGAACATGTCTCTGGAGTGGTCATCAATTATTTTGTAGACATCCTCGTTTTTTTTTTTTTATTATGATGATGTAGGTTTTTCACTATGGGCTCTTTGAGAATTTGGGAGGGGAATTTGAGCCTACACACGAGAAAGGGAATGAGGTTTCACTGTTTGTTGACGAGCAGAGGCGAAAACTGAACTCCAGGTTAACTTTTTTTTTTTCAGGGGATGAAAATCTTCAAACATTTATCTTTGTGTTCTTCTTTCCTTTCCTTTTAGATTGAGTTAAGATATCCCACATATCTGATTTGTTTTACATAAATTATTTTTCTGAAGCGTACTTTTTATTTTTCTTGTGCAGCTAGGGAAATGATTTACCATCTGTACAAATTTTTTAATTACTACTTTTTTTTAGAGTGTACTCTAGCTTGGATTTTATTTCTGCCAGGCAGTTTTTCTATTTCGAATCTATGATTACTGCACTGCTTATAAGAAAATTTATAATTCTGTTTCTGTAAATCTCATTTTTCCTTGCTTATTTCCTGTGTAGATTGCATTCAGCGGGACATTTGCTTGATATTTGTCTGCAAAGAATAGGATTGGGTCATTTAGAGCCTGGCAAAGCCTACCATTTTTCTGATGGGTATATCATTTTACTGCTTTTTATGCTTTTGGTGTGTACTGAATTCATGGCTTGGATATGAGTGCATAATCTGAATTAGGTTTGAGACTTGAAAGTTATCTGTCTAATACTCAAGCTAAGAGGCATTGTTCGAGTTATCAAATCATTGCTGATCTAGGATAATATTAATGATGATTAAGTGGGTTTATTAGAAGTCTACAAATACAATAAATCCTTAAATTGGTCATAAAGATTAGCGTGGTGCCACCTTAGTCTTCTAGTGGCTTTTTAGCCAGTCCTTTATAATATAGAATTTAGTTATGTTTAGATCTTTGAGGGACTCGTATGGTGAAAAAAATCTTCGCAAGACTAATAGAATAACAAAATAATAGGTAGGGGTTTTCTCAAAAGAAAGATCTTACAATTGCTAAACTCCTGCTGTTGTAATCCCATAAGTATTCGGTTTAAATGTGTTCCTAAGTTACGAAGTTTGCTCCGTACTGGCTATTGCATCATTTCCAGGCCTTGGGTTGAATATAAGGGTACAGTTCCACAAAAGGAATTGCAGAGTAAGCAAAAGGATCTAGAGCTGGAGGCCAATGCATTAATTTCCTCGGGAGAAAGAGTAAGTTGTTATGTTCGTAAATTGCTTTTTATGTAACATCAGGCTCTGAAAATCTTCACCTTACGATATAGATTTCTGTTGATGTATTACCATACGATGAAGCTGCTAAGATTTGCGGAGGGAGTCTTCCTGATTATATTTCTAAGGTCAGTCTATAAAAGATATATTCTTGCTGCAAATGGTGTTTCTATCCACATTGTAGCAGCCCTCATAAGTCCTAACTATGAAAATCTAAGAAACTCTTGATCCAGCCATTGTGAATGTGATGAAATCAGTTCAAGTCTTAATATCGGTACCAGTGAAGGAACACGGCTGTTTTCCCTTCGCTGCCTTCTTGTATTTGATTGTTTTTGTCGGTCAGTACGACTGACTTCTTGCCCTATATTAAAACCAATCTGGAGAGGGTCATATACTAGACTTCGATCATGTTGGTTGACTGTTTTGAAAAACTGTTTATGAATTCTCAAATTTACAGTCACGTGAGGATATTTTAACGTGTTTGTCTATTGAGAACATTTTTGTTCTCTAAAAATTTGTCTTTGTAGTACTTAAAGAAAGCAGAAAAAGAGAATGAGAAAACATTCCAACTATTTCTATTTTTTTTTCTTGAAACACCTGTTCTGAAAATAATTGTCAAAACTCTACAGATTTTAGATGAGAAATTGATTTACGAGTAGTGTGAAATTGTTTTAATCTATTAAAATGGTTTTTTGAAGTAACTGTGTTCTATGTTTTCCGTTTTTTGTTGACGTCTAAATCAATGTATTATTATTCACACTGCCTTATTATTTGTATAGAGTATGAAATCGGTGGTTGTATCTGGTAAGCAGTTTTATAATGTCAGATATTTTCAACGCCCAAGCTACAGGGTCCTTGCTTATGTGGCACTTTCTTAGAATGGAACTGTAGCAATTCTTTGAAATTAGCTGACGGGTAGCATTCACTGTCTCACATATGTGTACATCACACGCTTATGCATATCTTAATGTATACAAAACTATGTTAAGTTCATCTCTAGCATGAATCTGGTTTTGTTCTTATTTTCTGCGCCACTACATTATGTTTCAATATTGATGCATCCACTCTCACAGGAAAGCACACCTCGCATTGTGAGGATAGGAGATAATCCTGGCTGCCCATGTGGTGGTACTCATGTTGCTGACATTTCAGACATCGTACAAATTAAGGTATGGAATCCATTATTTGAACTAGCTGCTAGTTTGGTTTGATATGATATTTTTTGTGTAAGTTTGCTCTTTGTAATCAGCAGGCTTCACTCTTTGTAAGTAGCACCAATGAATTTCTTTCATTGAAACTATTGAAAATGAAAATTTTGTTGTTCAAAGACCTAATACTTAGTTTATAAAATGATAGACTTTTTTTAGTTTTATTTGGTTGCTTGGTAACAATTTTGTGCTATATGCTTCTATAATCTGTGTATATGATCAGGTCTCGCAAATTCGCTCGAAGAAGGGGCAAACAAAAGTCTCTTACAAAGTGGAATCCTAGTTATATGCGGTTGAGTCTGCTGCTGTGAAACTGCTATTTTAGCTCCGTACTTTTCTGACTACTCTCTGATAAGCATCGCCGAAAACTAGCTGATTGTAGTTTCTATTTAGGTCCTCAATAAATAAACTTCTTTTGTAAACATTTACAAAAGAAAACAAGATTGTAAAAGAAACAAAGATTTTATTCAAGTTAAAATCATCTCATGTATTATGTAACTGAGAAAAAATGTCATTGTATCTTAGTTTACTCCTACTCACATGACACACCATTATCCGCTTCGACATGCCATATTCTCTTCAATCCAAAACCTGGTTCTAATTTCCAAAATTCAAAGTAATCAATCACCCTTGGATTTGCTTGAAACTCACGCGTATTGATATGTTGACTACTAGACAATATCTTTGAAATGCAGGTAGGTATGTGGTTTTGTCGCCTCCTCTCTAAAGAGTTTATGCACGTCACGATCACAATGATTTTGATCTTTCTCTGTCCCAGCTGTTCTCATGCGAATGAGAAAATTGAATAGTTTAAAGTTTAAAAAAAAATGGGTGGTAGTGATGAGTTTGGCACCTTGTCAAAAGTCGAAACTCTTTTTCTTTGTTTAGGCTGCCAAAAATAGGGGTGCAAGAATGGTCCGTGTAAATCTGCATGGAAGGGTATAATGCGCAGCTCCTTTCTTTTGCTATCAGCCGCCACACCCTTTTGTTCAAAGTGGCAGCATCCTTTGGTGAGTATCGTATGGTCCATAAATAAGCCGTAACATTATAACCACCATTATTACTCGGTCAAAAGTGTGACAGGAAGGAACCAATCTTCAAATCCACTTCTAACACTATTATTATTACTTCAATTTCGTGAAAAATACTCTGTATGGAGACACGTGAGTACAAAAGTAAGATGAACAACACACAACGTTCAGCCATTCAGCTCACTGGCAGCATCTCTGCATGTGTTTGGCAGTAATGTAATGAGCATCTATTCTCTATACCGTAAAGTAAAATCACTACTCCTCCAACTCTTTCTTAGACACAGCCTAAACCAATAATTTCATCCTTCAATAGATGGAACCGTTAGGTTTTATGAAATTATTTTCTCATTAAAATCAATTTTTTTTATGTTTAGTTAAAAACTATTTTGTCTTCAAACTATAATTTCTAATTAACAAGATTTGTCTAATTAATGAGTGGTGTTTTTTCATCTTTTATTCACTGTTTATCCGTGTATACATTTTAATATGCAACTTTATGTGTTTAGAACTGATTAAAAAACATACCCTTAAACTCGATTTACCTTAATCTCTTTAACATTAATCATTTACGTTTATGAGGCCGGTCGTCCATGCCGACGCCTTTGTCTGTTTTGCTGGCCGTCCGGTCATATGAAGTTTGTAAACTGTGATGACCGTCCAGTCATCTGGTACAATACATATTTAGTAATTTTTCAATCTATTTCAAGCCGAAGATGGAAAAACTTCATATTCTTACTTCAATTTGATGCATTCTGTCTTTGGTGAGCATGCATCCAAACACGTTATAGAGATGTTAAAAATACAAAATAATTTTACTGATATTTTATGAATATAAGAGTAACATCATATATATCGTGAAATATAGCACTCTTATAATTTTATGTCATAAATGTAATCTCTAAATTTGATATTATTATATCCGTGTTTGTAGATTGGACTGGATATGTTTTAAAGACAAAAATAATCTGATTTAATAGCTTCAATTTTCTTAATTCATCATCGAATCAGTTTAAACCAACTTAGATAATATCAGAGTTTATATTTTTCTATATAAATAATAAAGATTCATGATAAAAATAATTTATAACTGTGTTTGCAGATTGGATTGAATATGTTTTAAAGACAATAATTATCTGATTTAATAGCTTCAATTTTCTTAATTCATCATCGAATCAATTTAAACGTATACCAATTTCAATTTAAAGCAACTTAGATCATATCAGAGTTCACATTTTTCTATATAAATAGTAAAGATAAATAATAAAAATAATATAGAATTTAAAAAATTTCATTTGTAACTTATTATAGGACAAATAATAGTATAATTTTTCGAATATATGTTATATAAAACTTTGAAAATAAACTTACGATAATTATATTCATTACTTAAAATTAAATAAAAAATATTTTCATAAATATGTATAAGTTATATAATTACACAAAAAAAAAGAGATTATAATAGGTATAGTAAAACCATAATAAAAGTATGTCTATATATAAATTTAGTTTGATCTGTTTTTAAAATCAAATCTAAAACTTAACTAATAAACAACGGTTTTTAGTTTAGTTGTTTTCCAAAATTTATGAATATATTTCTCTGTTTCTCTGAACATCATCAATATTTTTTTTCCTTCAAACTTTTACCTAAATCTTATTTAAAATTGCTCTAAAACTCTCAAACATTTGAAAAAACAAGATTGAAACATTAACCCGGAGCAAAATTAAAAAAAAAATAAGAAGAAAGGAATTAAAAAACTAAATCTGCACATTAAAGATAAAGAAGGAAGATAAAGAGAAAGAAAAAAGGAAAAGTCAACGAGTGAGGAGAGAGGTTGACTGAGAAAAATGAAGGGTTGGTGAAGAATAGGGGTAAATCTGAAAGAGCGAAGAGGACAAAGAAGAGTGAAAGAGAGTGATTTGGGCGTTGTGGTGAGTTTTGGGTTGGCAACGGCTAATATATACCATCCAATTCCAAATGCAATTTCATTGTGATACGGATTCTCCACTTGTTGCCGCACACACACACTCACATACACGACGCAAAACGCAACCAAATATATTTTCTTTCTCTGCCCTTTCGGGATTTGCTAAGTCACACACTCTCTTGTATATATACTCCCACTCTCACTCACTCCTTTCTCTCTTCTATCATACCCGCATTCTCACAATCCCTCCTCTCTTTTTGCCTTCGCTCTATTGGGTTCCTCACTGGTCAGTTCCTTTTCTTAAATTTTCTGTCTTTCTCTATTATGCCTTTTCTAAGGGATTGCCTTCCCTTGCTTCCATCTTCAAAAGACTCGATTTTGATTGCTTCTTCTTATTTGGGGTGTCTCTGATTATTAGCATTTCCTGTGCTGTCATTTTATTTCACCTCGGGTTTCGTTTTTGAACTTTTACTTGCATTGGCTGCTCATAGCTATACCTTCAGAGTAGGCAGCTTTTCTCTGAGAGAAATTGGTGCCGAGCAAAATCTGCTTCCCGTCATTTGCTGATCGCTGGGCCATTGGACACCCTTCTGAATGAATTAATGTTTATGTTTAAACGCCCCTCTATTTTTTAAGGGGTTTTGGTGGAGGGTCTTTGTTGTTAAGCTCCTTTTGTTGTGTGGATTGCTTGAACTAATCTAGGTTTTCAAACCGAAGACTTATATGATAACTTTATACACGCGTATATATGTGGTTTAATTTTTATGATCTCCCTGTTGATGTGTATTGCCTGCAATTCTGGGGTTGAAGCTAATATTTTACTGTGCAGATGCTTCATTTTTCATGTGTATTATGGTTTGGACTTTCATTGTTTTCGTTGTCTTGCTATGAACCTTTCTGTATGGACAATGGGCATCATGATGGAAGATCTGATATTCTTGACCCGGGATAAAGAATAATATCAAATCTTTCGATCAAAATCTCTGAACTGGATGCTTTGTAATAATTTCTTCAATATCAGCAATTCCCCAAACAATCCATGAGGTTCATCAAAATCTTAAAATAAATAAATTGGCTATATGTGGAACCGAATGCTGATACTGAAAAGCTATAAGTAAAAGTTCTACAAATTTTAAGTCTCATTTTTTAATTCTAGCCGTATATTTTAGTGCTTGGTGATCTCATGTCAAATTGTTGTGATATTTTACCATTTGCGAGTTTGTCCTATCCTTGTGTAAATTATTTTGATTTGGCCATTTACTTTTTATGTTAGCATTGTTTGTTCATATAACAAAACATCTGATAGACCATACTCATAGAAAAAGTTTCTCTTGGTTTTAAATATTAAATTCAGTTTCTTTTGGTTTTATATTTTCAAGTTCAAAATGCATTTTGTCTTTTCTTTGTAATGCTCGTGCACTATAACCACCTTGGTTATATATAGATCTATTTTATCTGATTATCACTTTACAAGAATCAGTATTCCTATCACCTTATATTATACAGGGATATATATATGTGTGTTGTGTGTGTTTTCCTTTCAGTATATCTATACCTGTGGTACTGATACTATTGAGAATGGATTTCTTAAAGCAGGGTATAATGCTTAGTCCTGAAGGAGAACTTAAAATAAGTTTTGGCTATAAATGCAACAGTGATAGAGGTATTCCCTGTGAGGTTGCCAGTGGCTGCAAAATCCTTCCCGGAGTGCGTAGAACAAGTAGTTTCTCTTGCTTGTCAGGTGCAGCCTTAAGTGCGAATGCTACATTAGCCAACACAAACATCTGCAATGGTAAAATAGGTGAAGAAATCCTTCCAAGTTGGGACTCTCCTAATTCATTTCGTAAGGTAACCTCTTCGCCAAGTCTTTCAAAGTTGGACATACTATCATCTTCCCTCCCAAGTAGTTTGTCTTACCTTAGCTGCAGTCCTTCTACTACAAGTGACATCCTCGAATATGACTCTTGCACGTTAAAATCAATGAGCGATCCTTCCAGAAGTGAAGGTTTTCTTAATGTTAAGGAAGTTCAAGTAGCAGGAGGAGCTGCCGGTGAAGACAGAGTTCAAGCAGTTTGTTCTGAAGAAAATGGGTGGCTATTCTGTGCAATTTATGATGGCTTTAATGGAAGAGATGCAGCCGATTTTCTGGCTGGTACCCTGTATGACACCATCATATCATATTTTGATAAGTTAATCGAGGAATTGGAGCCAGGTTCCATCAGAGCTTATAATGATGGGGGCTTGGATGAATCCCTGCAATGTAAGTTGAATGACAGCCTTATTTATCACGAAGATCAATCTATGGCAAGGTTTAAAGGAATAAATGATTCTAATCATGGATGTTATGCAAAGTGTAGCCTATCTACTAAGTCAGAACTATCATGTGATCCATTTTCACAAGGGGTACTTGATATCCTTGAACGTGCTATTAGTCAGGCAGAGAATGATTTCCTGTACATGGTGGAGCGGGAAATGGAGGAACGTCCTGATCTAGTTTCTATTGGATCTTGTGTTTTACTAGTGCTTCTTCATGGTAATGATTTGTATACACTTAATCTGGGTGACAGCAGAGCAGTTTTGGCAACCTGCCTTACAGGTTGCCGAATGGATAAGAGTGAGAGACTGAAGGCTATACAGCTTACAGATAATCACACCGTTGAGAATGAAGTTGAAAGAGCTAGACTTCTGGCCGAACATCCCGATGATCCCAGGATCGTTATAGCAGGAAAAGTGAAAGGGAAACTCAAGGTTACTCGCGCTTTTGGAGTTGGCTACTTGAAAAAGGTTGGTTGATATTCTCTCCTATCACCAAAACACTTTGGTACTCATGTTTTAGCAAATAAAGGTGATAGTTAAAACCTTTAAATTCAAACTATATACTGCGATTGAGTGGAAGGTTGCAAAGAATATATCTTTGTCCTACCAAGTACCAAACATAGATTTGATTTTCTTATTTTATTCTGGTGCAGAAAAATTTGAATGATGCTTTGATGGGAATCCTTCGAGTTCGTGATCTTAAAAGCCCACCATACATATCCACTCAACCATCACTGAATGTCCATAGAATCTCAAGCTCCGATCAATTTGTGATAGTTGGAAGTGATGGTTTATTTGACTTCTTCAGCAACGATGAGGCAGTGAAGCTTGTAGAGTCTTATATCTTGAGCACCCCTTTTGGCGATCCAGCAAAGTTTCTGATAGAGCAGCTTGTGGCTAGAGCAGCTGTTTCCGCCGGTCATTTTTCCATATCTTTTGTTTGATTTTCATTAATATAGACGTTGCTTGTTTTATTAGATGATTATTGGTTGAGTAATGCTCATGTAGGTTTAAGCATGGAAGAGTTGATGAACATTCCAGCTGGGAGGAGAAGGAAGTACCATGACGATGTGACCGTAATTGTGATCATGCTTGGGATGAATCAACGGACTTCAAAGGCATCAACTTGCATTTGAGAGTTACCACGAAGAAAAAACGACAAAAACTTTGTATCTATGTAGCTTTTCATAGGATGTTCTCGTTTGATTAGTTTTTCCTAGGCTGTGTTACTTAAAACTGTATATACCGCATTTTACAAGAACCTCTAGGGCGTTAGGTCCTATTATTTGTAAACATTAATAACAGTATGAACTTTTTTATGTGCGCTATGTAGCTCAATAATATCCCTGATGCATGGTACCATAAACTCATATTAAATATTTAAATATGTGTTTATTTTATTTATGAAAATGCATAATGGGTAATCTTTTCTTTTTTTAAAGACTAGAAGAGAACAATCATCAAATAAAAATTTAAAGACAATGCAAACATAAAGTGAAAATGGATGACAATATAATATTTTTGAAATAAAAGGGGTATTTGTGTAAAATTTAAAGAAAAACCGAGCTTTAGATATATATGAAACTATTTCCGGTCAAGTTTAGAATAAAATAGCACACAAATCATATACGTCATATAGTTTCATTATATTAAAGTAATAATTAAGATATGTCAAAGTATATGTTAAAGTAACGAAAAGAACAAAGTTATATCTTATGAAGCAAAGTAACTAAGAAATATTGTTATATCTTATTAGTGTTCGTATAAACAATGTTCGAAGTAACATTATATATCGCTAAAAGATTATTAAGAAATATTATTACTAAAGTCAACTAAATGTTGTAACTAATGAAAAAAACATGGCGGGGTTCTGGAGAACAAAGAGCAGTCATCAACACTTGCTAAACAATTTGTTAATAGCAACACTGGTTGTGGGCCTCGTTTACACAAAAGTCAAGTATAGGATTCGAATGAAAAATGTTTTTTTAACAATTTTTTTTACAATTCCTTTACAACATCATGCGTAGTAGCTTATGATTGGTCTGTTTTAAATATACGAATCAATAAAATAATAATTCACCTTATTGTTAAAAAGTTGTTAAAAAAAATTGTTAATATATTTTTAAATATGTTTACACAGTTCAATCTTCGATGGGGTAGTTACATTTTTTTTTTTAATCTTTTTAAATGATTTTTTGTTAGATTTAAATTTGATATAATGTGATATGAAAGAAGATAGAAATTTATTGTTTCGAAACGATGATTAAGTAACATAAAAATCAGATTATGAGATTTTAACTTATTTAGACTTGTAAGTTTTGATTTAATATAATAATCTTATAAAATTAATAGTTTTATACTTTTTCATTTTACACTTCATTTACAAATATTGTGCTAGTAAGAAAAAAAATATTTTATTATTCTCATGACTCAACATTTAATTTAAGATTTTATCCTATTAAATTATGGTTTTCATTTTATTTTTAATAAAACTTAAATGATATAATTCATTTTGGTGTGGTAGGCCAATTCATTTGCCCTATATTTGACTGATCGGACCAAAACGAGTAAAATGATCTTCTTTGACATCTTTAATTTTGATTATTGTGGAGTAAATTTTTGTTTCTTTATCTATATGGGTTACTTGATAAATAGGTTTTCGAAAAAGGAAAAAAATGTAGAAAAAGAAAAAATAGAAAGTGAAGTTGTTTGAAAGATACCGAAAAATATAAATAAATAAAATCAAAATTTATAAAAATTTGTAAATGATTTTATTGATATATTAATATATTTAAATAATAACTTATGAAATAAAATTTTAAAAATAATTTAATATTTAAAAAATAAGTTTAGAAAATTTTAAATTCAAGTTAAAATAAAAATATTTTATTTAATTTAATATCTTAATATTAATTATTTAATTGTTTTAATCGATTATGGCGTAAGGTAGTGGGGTATCTTCCATGCCACTAAACATTTGACAAGGTAGTAATTAATGCAAAAGTATCTAACTTACCCTCCTATCTCTAGCCTTTATTTATAGGTTTTATGTTAGACTTTTGATTAATATTGGCCTATTTGCAGTCAATTATGAGTAATTACACTTTAATATCTTAATTATCAGTTTTAAGGTTAATATATTATAGTAATGTTATCTGAGTCGATGTTCGACTTATATGAACTGGTGTATGGGTAGTTGACCTGTTTGGTAGTTAGTCGAGCTCAATATTCTGCTCACTGAGCTGGTGATTGGTTATTTGGGTTGGTACATATCCGATCGACCTCTTTGGTTACCAACTAGGCTCAGTGACTTGCAGTCTAGGTTGCGGATGTCCAAAAAGGTTGGTGTATGATCAATCGGTCTATTTAATATTTGGTTGAGCTCACTGATTTGTTCTCCAAACTAACTATGGATTAACTATCTGAACTGGTTCATGGTTAGTCAAGCTCAGTGGTTGACCATTATAACTGTAGTTAACCGTTCAGACCAAACTACCATATAATACAAATATAAATTGTTTTATCTCACAAGAATTTTAAAATATGAGATTTCTGCTACAACTTTCTATCCATCTTCAAAAAGTACAGGCTAGCCTCAATTTAAAATGTATTAGTTTTTCTGTCCCGTTATTATTATAATTATTATTACGAAGAACCTGATCTATTTTTTGAGATTGTGGATAATAAAGTGATCTATTGCGAAATAAACACCCCCAATAGAGAAAATCCACATGGTCTTGTAGAAAAATGATGTTAAAATAAAGTGAGAATGAAAGAGTTTTTCCATTGTCCTAAAAAAATTGCACCTTATGAGTTGAACGGCAGTGTCCTATCGTGCAGTGCATTTTATTTCACTTCAATGCAGCACTACTTTTTAACTGCTCTTCACCCATGTTTCTTCCTTTTATACTTTTTCTCCACTTTTTTCCCTTCATCTTTACAATGCCTCAGGTCCACATCCTGATTCCCTCACATGGCCTCGCTTAACATCTTAACATGCAAAATGCAGACAACATTAATTGTTCCCTCATACTTATCTCATTACGGAACCATCATTTTTTACTACATTTATTTCCACAAACACACTCTTCCCTCTGTTATGTGCTTTGCCAAAATGTATAAATAATCTTTTTCACACTACCAACATTATAATTATAATCGTTCCTTTAATACTGTTCTGTTGCAATTTCAAACATTGATTCAATTCAATCTCATTCCGCTTTATTCGTGCAGGCAAGTTGATTTCGGGAATCTGGAAGGGATGACCGAATAATGATTCTCATTATTCGAACAAAATAAATTGACTTTGAGATTATGCAGTTTTGACCCAAAGCTAGAATTTCTAGAAAGGACAAGTCCTTTTGGCATGTCATGCTACCCTGTGGCGTCAGATTATGCAGTTCAGCTTTGAATGAATAACACCCATTTTTCTATCACAACTTTGAAGTTATAACAATATAATTTATACACCGTGTGCCCAAGAGAGAAAATTTCATGCAAAAAAATAATAATAATAACTCTGCTTAGATATATGTTCTTAGGTTGATGATAGTGCTATTATTTTATGTTTTTGCCATGTCCCAGAAAACATCAGCCAAACGCGGCACTAATCACGGCTGGGTCAATGGACTTTTTTCAAGCGTCCTTGTTGGAGCAAATGCAGTGAGTCCTGAATTTGTTGAAAATTGTGATGAAGCCCTAACTTGAAAAGATGATTAGCATGGAAGTATTATATTGAAATGGTGAGTGATTTTTCTGATAAATTATGATTTGGTTTAAATAGTGAGACTGCGAAAGTACATTTGACAGCATGAAAAAGATTCTTATGTGTAGCTTCATTCCATTGCCTTGCCTCTGCTTTGCCTGCATAGCACAGTCCAGTCTTCACGAAATGCCCTTCGGACGTGACATTGACATGCTTGCCATCTAATCCTAACATCTCATCTCTTGGCAAATTGCATAATAGTAAGAGAGACGATTATCGAAAGGGTCCATGATTCACCATTATTTACAGTTTGGTCCATCAAAATGAAAATAAGTAAAATTGCCAACAGGGTATATATATCTGAACCCAGAAAATCCAAGAACAGCACAAAGCTCCATCGATTTTCCCTCAAAAAATACAAAACTAGCATACCATATAGCGTAGCATAGCAAAACAAGAGCTGATATGGGACCATGAAAGAAACAAAAAGGTAGTATCTTGGTTTCTCACATGATAGAACAGCCATTTGCATTCTCGTCGCTGAAGATCTCGAAGGGAACGAAGGGCGTAGATTGAAGGCGATAAGGATCGTGGTCTATGCCTGCACACATGTAGGGCAATGGTGAAACATAGTAGGAAGGACCACCCATTGTTCCCATGGGACATAACCTGTTGTGAGTTGCCAGATACACAAGTGGGGGATAACAGTAATTTTCTGGATACAGGTTGAATTGCTGACGTGTAGGGCTCAGATTCACCTGCCCAGAGGATCCACTGTGCGCAGCTCCACCGTTACATGCTGAACTTCCATCACTCTCACTTTTTTCCATCTCTTTCTTTTTCTTTTTCTTCCCAACTCCTTCGCTTTGACCACTCTTGTTCTCCGATTCTGCTGACTGATTTTCTCCGCCGCCGCTCTTGCTTTCGCCATTGCCCCTCTCCCCAGAACTTTTTTCGTTCGTCTGTTTCTTGCTAGTGTTCGCGGTGGTCTTGGTAGCCACTGCATTTGTCGTGGTGGAGTGATTATTCTTGCCTTCTGATTCTTCTCCTTGTTCGTTTTTCTTCTTTTTCTTCTGCTGCTGCTTGTCTTTGTCGGAGTTATTTCCCTTCCCGGCCGCGAGATTCTCCGGCCAAATCTCGGCGTGTTTTCCGGCTTTCTCCAGTTTCCTTATCAGCGTCTCAACGCCGACGCTTCCGGTGACCGTCACTTTCTGCTGCTGTGGGTCAACCGTTGTGGTGAAAACACCTGTGAAATAACCCGACATTGAAAATTCTGTCACCATTAACCACCTAAAAACAGTGTACAGTGAAAAAACGTTAATAGTAAATGGTCCGGTTCAAGCTAACGGAAAATGACAATCTTTGTTAGCACAGTGAAATTTGAGATACGGAATCTGTCCATGCATGAGGAAAATTTACCAAAAGAAAACAAAAAAGGGAAAGCTTGTAGGTTAACAGGGTACGTAAAAGAAGTAATTTTGCTGGGCAGAGCAGAAAGAGAGAAGGGTAAATTTCTGTGTTACCATCTATGCTCTGTAAGACCTTCTTCACTTTCCTCCTGCAACCTTCACAGTGGATGGAAACTTTCAAGAACCATGTCTGAGACAGAAAAGAAAGCAACTTAGGCAGAAAATTTTCAAAGAAAAAGCAAAAAATGACTTCTTTTTGGTTTAGAGAGTAACCTGATACATCAATGGCTCAGAGGGAAGAACAGCTTGGGAGGACTTTGCATCCATGAGAGAAAGTGTGTCTGTGAGAGAATGTGGCGAAGTGAAGAAATTGGAAAATATGGGAAAATGAGAGTGAAAGTTAAAAGATAAAATGAAATGAAAAAGAGAAGGGAAAATGCCAAGAGTGTACCAGAGTTGTGTACTCTCCGTTTGGGGAGCAAAGTAAGCAGGCCAGAAAAATGGCTACCAAAGTATAATGTGACAATGACACAAGAACAACACACTTCCTGCTTCTCCTTTCTTTTCTTTTCTTTTCTTTTCCTTCTATTCTACCTCTTATTTTATTTTATTTTTCAAATTTTCATTCTTTTTTAACTAATCAAATCAAATTAACATGCCATGTCTAATTTCTTTTCACCATAGCAACCTTATTGTGTGCATTTCTATCTATTTGCTGTCCTAATTTGTTGTCTTTTCATGGATGTACTGACCTTTTGTTTCTTGTGGGATGTTTACAGGACCCGAATAATTATTCCTCTTGGTAAGACTATTTAATGTGGTTATGCCTAAATTCATGGAGACACACGTTATGTTTATTATGGGTATTAGTAACTTTGGTTCGTAGGTTTAAAATTTATGGTCTTGTTGTACGTGTTATAGGTGGAGGCTCTTGGTAGCCAAAGGGGTGAGTTTCATTAGGACCAGGTTTTCCCCAAATTACCTTGAAAAAGTTCCTACCTTGTACAAACGCATGGAAACAAAATTCCTGGCTTTCACAGATTGGGTTTGACCACTGAATTTGTGTTTGGAAACAGGAAATAGTCACGTCTACTGTGCTACAAAACGTGAAAGATAGAGCTATTTATTTCTTAACGTGAACCTAAAAAGATGTTTGCAGTGTGAGACCAAACATGTTCTAATGCCTAGGTTACGATTCTTGAGAGCAACTCAGGACTAAATAGAACCTCAAATATTTACACATACGACAAGAAAAAAACGCCACAGTTATGGGAAAACAGGAAAAAAAAAGAGTGAAGAATATACAACGTAACTTAATTCGCGGTTCATCAGAAGAAAAAGTGTTTCTTAAATATTTCTAATTTGGACTAAAATTTAGTATCCAGCAAATAAAGAGCTGTGGTAAAGTAAGTTACTCACTTCACCACAGCCTAAGGTGAAAGTTGAGAACTTTATAATCCTTACTCTATATATGAATACATTTTTTTAATAATCTTTAATCATTTCTTTAAAAAAAATCATCTTTAATTAATTTGCAATCTTTGTTGTTCAAAAGTAGTTATAAGGTTTAACTATTTTTACTGCAATTCGCATTGAGAATGAAAAATAAATTAAGATAAATATGTTTCAATGCCAATTATAATTTTTTTTTATTTCTTATCCAATACTTTAATGATACAATGGCGAGGATTTTCTAATTTTAACAAGAAACTCAAAATTTGTATTGGAAAGGAAAAGTAAGTCAAGTTTCTTTATAAATTAAAATTAATTTAAGCATTAATTAATTAGAAAAAGGTTCTTATATAAATTTTTAAAATTTTACTCATTATTTTTTATATAAATTGTAACGGCTTAAAAAAAACATAACAAAACATATAATATAAAAAATATAATATATAGTATTTCAAAATACAATCTAAATATACAGATATAATTTTTTTACAGAACTAAAGCCATTCTTCAAACGTTATTATTTATCCTCTTAAAACACATGTTAAGATAAGTTATTCGAAATAAATTTCTAACGTATGAGAATAATATAAAAGAAATAATTTTATTAACCCCTCATAAATAATTCAATTTCCATCCAACACAAACATACAAAAATCATACAGTAAATTTATATAATATTGATTGACATTTTCAAACAAATCCATATTAAGTTTTATTATAGACTAATAAATACTTTGATTTAAAACCAAACCCAAAAATCATAAATAAGGATAAGTTCATTATAGTTCACAACTATACACATGTACAAATCTTTATTTATTTCTTATCACCTAATTTCCAAGTCTATGTAATTAAAATCATAAGCGAAGCAAGGAAATTTATGTTAACTCATTCAAATAAAACTACACATCAATCAAATATAAAATAAACTAATATTCATTTATATTTTAAAAAACATACATATTCAATCACTCAAAAAGATATTTTTTTTAGTCTAATAAAAAATAACCTTACTTGAATTTTGGATATAAATTAAGATGAGTTGCAGTTTTATTTTCGTTTTCTAAAATTTAGTTGATTTTGAACTTTATTTATACTTAAACGAAAAATATTTCAATTGAATAAAAATGGGACGGAGAAAAAAGTTTGAATCTTTATTCTATTCTTACTCAAGTGAAAATTCTCTACTCAACAAAAACATCAAAAAAAAAAATAAGTTTTAGCAACAAAATCTTCCCAATTTTCAAAAAACATTTTCAAAAGCATTCTAACAATGCAATTTATAAACCATTCAAATTATCAATCCAACTCTTAATTTACTTAAATATTATCATTTATTCACTTTAAATCAAGCTTGTTCCTTACATGCATATATCTATGCACATATCAATATCACAAATTATTATATGAAAAGATACATAAATTTATTCTATTTATCTAAACCATATTGAAAATCAGTTCAATGTAACTTTATATTTAACCTACATAACATAGATCAAAATATCAAGCAAAACTTAACCACATTCAAACAAATTTTTAATCAACTACAATTTTTATGCATAAAATTCAAAATATTGTGATCACATCACCTTTATATCAAAATAATATATTTTAAGGTTCTATAAATAAAGAAATTCTTACCTATAATATTGATTTTCAAAGCAATTTTTAAAATTCAAGTTATAATTCCAAATTTTAGAAACACATAACAACATATCCAAAGATAACAAAATATTGATATTTGATAAAATTAATTAAAGATCTATAAAATTCTGTTTGGAAATTTACATTCCCATAACTATATAACAAGGAGTGACGAGGTGCAACAGGATTTTGAATAGATGAGTAGGAAGAAAAACAAATTTAAGAAGATTTCCATTTTTTATTATCTTTTATTAATATTTATGAAAATTAAATATCCAAACCAATTCTTAATATTTTCTAGTAATTAATCCTAGTGTACAAAGACAACCACTGAAAACAACTTTAGAACAGTTAATTATATTTTCAATTAGAATTACTAGTATGACACAAGTAAGTTTGTAAACATTATACAAGTCTCACATCGGTTCAAAAATTTTATTTTTTTTTCAAATCAATATCTACTTAAAATTTAAATTTAAAAAAATATTATATATCATATACTTAATATAAAACACTTATAATCTGACATAACCACACGTCTCAATGTTAAAATAATCAATCTAAACAACGTATCCTGTATCAAATATATCTCCATTTCTAGTTACACGTGGAATTATCTTCCTATTATTTATTAATAATATATATATATATATAATATTTAATAAAAATAAACAAAAATAATATTTTATGAAAAACTATAAAACATCTCATAAGAAAATCATAGTCTCCTTCTAAACTTTTTGTATCTTATATTAACAAATCCGAAGCGAATTAAATATTAATAATATTAATATTTCACTTCACCTTTTTATTAATTAAATCTGTATAAATCACACTGTAGTACTTGTTTTAATATCAATCTTGCTTTAACAACAAAATGGGACTGTACATATTAGGTATTGTTTGGCCTTTTTCATATATATCTCTTATAGTTTCCGTTTTTTAAATTTCATTTTACAAAGTCTTAAAGAAGTGATTTCTTATTTTGACAAGAGACATGATATTACATAAAAAAACATGTCATAGTAAACACAAATTTATTAGTATTACCATTTAAGGTTTAAACTATAAAATTAAAAAGTCATAAGTACTTGACTAAAAAAGTTTATTCACTGATAATTAATTAAAATGTTAATACCAATTCTCTGTTTTTTCTATAAATTTAATTATACAATTCATCTTGTGCTTGCTTAGATATTTTTTATAATTTTGTTTTAGATCACGAAATGAGATCTTGCAATCATCATGTTGTTTTGTTACCTTTTTCTAGTATTTTATATGTTGTAATTAATACAATGCAATAATTTTGAAAATAGGGGAAAATTAAAATTTCCTGTAAAAAGTTTACTATACATATAGAATTAGAAGACCTTAAAATGATCATTGTATTGGTATTGTTTCAATTTATGTAGTTAAAAAATATAGACCAAGCACATTGAAGAAAAATATGAATAATTAATTTAAAGGGATGATTTAAAGTGTAAATAAATCAAATTTAAAGAAAATATATTGTGGAAAATTAATTAAAAGTGAAAATCATTTAACAGGATCTATCATAAAACTCCAAACAATTTTTGTTTTTAAGTGATCACGGAAAGTTCAGTTTATTAGATGAGAAATTATTCTGAGATGTAAATGGTTTTTCAGCATTAATTATTACAAAATGAATTCTACTAAAATTTAAAGTAATAACAGCTTAGTGTTTGTTTTATCTGCAATCTAAGAGTTTAAAATAAATAAATTATACAACCATTAAATGACTCACATATAATTGACTCTTTCGATTTTCAGTGATAGTTTGAAACTTGTACAGTGGATGGAATTTTGTTAAAGAAGAAGAAATATATATACTTATATAAGAGAAACATTTTAAATAATATTCTAAATTTAATTTTACCAAACTATAAATTGAATGGAGCAGTGAATATCTTTCTGTTTCAGTAAAAGGTTCAATAAAGTTTATTTTTGTTGAAAGATTTTCTTTTATCGATGATATGTTATGATTGCAAGATTTTCTGGTCCACAAAATCCCATAGCCACCAACCATTGTTCTAAAAGATAGTAGGGACACTACCATTCCAGAACTTTAATTAATCTCAGCTAAAAACCCTTATAAGGCTATAATAATTACTGTATAATAACTTCCAATAACAAGAACATCAAAGTTTTAAAATTGAGAAAAAAAAAGTTAAGTATAGAATCATGATACATAAATTTATTAATTAAGTTATACAGTTTTTATTTTTATTTTTAAATATCATTTATTTTGAATGTGAGGTTCGAGATTATAATTAAAACATTTTTCAAGATTTTTTTTCAAATTTTTTATTTCTGTTGTAAAGTTTTTAATGTTTTAATTCTAGGTCGTGCAGATGAATATAGGTTAAAAACATTTTGACAGTAATATAATCGATTGATTAACACAATAAAATTTTGAATTCATAAAAAATATAATTATTTATTTTTTATCTTATATTTATATTTATAAGTTTTAAAATAAAACATTGAAAAATTAATTAAAAAAATATTAAGATTTAAGAAAATTAAAATTAAAAATTATAGCTGTTAGTAGAAATTGGGATGTTGATGAAAGAGTGTGTGAGATGTGATGAGGTTTAAAGATGTAGAAATGGTGAGGTGTGGTTGGTAAGAAAACTAAATAAGAAGTGCCTTGATGATGCAGAAAGCAGAAAGCATACTGACATCTCAAACTTGATAATGAAAATCATTAATGGCGAAATGATGAAAGAACCTTTTCCTTCACGCCATTTCTATTCTTTCTGTGGCTGCTTAAATCAAATATTATCAATTCCAAAATCGATGCTATTAATGAACTGAACAACTAAATATATAAACCCTACACTCCTTCCATGTTAATAACTTTTTTACAATTAATTATTTATTATTATTTTATTAATTTAAATATTTAAAACGAACTAATCACATCACGAACTGTTTTATTGATTTATATGTTTAAAAAAAATTAAAAACTTTTTCCCTCCTATATCACGCAACTTTAGTACGTTCAACATTTAAACATATGTTTGTTAAATAAAATATAGCAGTAAGAAAGTGACAACCTGATTATTAAAATAAGTCGTTTAGTTTTCTTTACGAGGATTAATATATTGGGTTTATTAGAAGTTTAATATTAAAATTTTAGAAGTGTATGATTAAATTTAAATACAAAATAAATTAATATTTAATAAGTAACAAATTATTTTGAATAGACGAATTTTTAATTCTTTTTAGAATAATAAATGAAAATGTATTTCGATTGGTCATTAAAAATAATATAGATTAGTTGATATACAAATTTCTAACCATAGAACATCTTAAATAAATTTTTACTTTTCTTTTGGCAGAAAGAAAAATAAAAAAAAGAAAAGGATTAATTTTATGTACTTACATGATTTTATATATAATTTTACTCTTCTTGAGTTTTAATATTACTCATGATATCTAAAGAAAAAATTTCATTACATATATGTCATTTAATCATAACTTAATTAATTATATAAGTTTAACAAATTGACTAATAAAATATAATAATATTAGGTAATTATGATTTATTATATATATATATATATATATATATATATAAATAAATGACCCACGTTATTAATAATCTCTTATTATTCTTATAAATTTTTATTTAATTTTATGAGTTCAAAATTATCATATATATCTTGATCATATTCAAAATATTTTATTCATTGATTACATCAATATGTAAACCAAAATAATTTTCATTACATCAATCGCAATCAAACTTGACAAGTATCACTAATGCTGACATAACCAAATGATATAGATTCACGTGTAACCTGAAAAATTTCGTGAAAGTGGCATGTACACATCTACTTTTAACTAGTCTTTATTTGATCTCGATAAGATTAATATAATAGCATCAATATACAAAGTGTCATTTCTAAATAATAAACCATATGTTTATAAAACCAAATATGTCAAAAAGACAACGTATGCATATATGAAATCAAACATAGAACACAAACACACAAAAAGTAACTAATTCCCACTAAACCAAAGATTCCTTAAAATGTAAAACACACATACAAGAAATATGCTTATCAAAAAGACTTTGGATGTAATAGCCTTAGTAAAAGGATTTGTCATCATGAAGTTTGTCCCTGAGTGCTATATGGAAATATGTCCACTTTGTACCATTTCTTTAACAACTAGAAACTTAATGTCAATGTGCTTTAACTTACTCAAATTACTATTGTTGTGAAAATACAAATCAACTTATTTGTTGTCACCGTATAACTTAAGTGGTCTTTCAGTTCATTCTACATTGCGCAACCCTGTCACCGTATACTCTTAATGAAGTACAAGTTTATAAGGATCTTAAGTTTCTTTTTGTAGAGATTTTGAACTTGCTAGAGGTTATGAAGTTGCTTCATCATAAGCAACTATATGAGTTAGATCTAGAATGTTCATTGATTCTTCTTCTAAGATAGTCTCTTTTGCCCTGATCTCATTGTTTAGGTTTGTTTACTTTTAATGCATTCGACACAAACAACAAGGTTTGTGAAGTCAAATTTATGCTTAGTACTATACAATTTTGTATTTAAGGATTCGCTATAGAAAGTTACCTTGTTAAGATATATAAATTATCATTGGTCAAAAGTAAACTAGTTTCAACAAGGTTTGAATTTAAAGACAATCTAAATTCATTATTTCAAACAAACACAATTAATTTGAAAATCCAAATAAAAAAATAGTTATAAGAATCTAAAATATCCCCTAACTTCTATCTCCAACATAAATACATCTTTTAGAATCAATTATAAATACATCTTTTAGAATCAATTATCTTTTGGTAGCTTAGGTAACCCTTTATTTCCACGGCAAGCATGATATTTCGTACATTTCTTCTTTATGTGTCCAACTTTATTACAAAAGAAACATTTATGAGACTGTTTTTGTTTCTTTTGTAGTGGATCGACTAAGTAAATACTTTCAACCTTTTCTTGCTTTAGTCTCTCGTCTTCTTGTGCACAATATGAAATGAGCTCATTAAGAGACCATTTTTCCTTTTGATAGTAATATGAAACCTTAAACCGTCCAAACTTTGAAGGAAGAGAGATCAAAATTAAGTATACGAGGAAATTTTTTACCTTGATATTTCATGGAAATCAAACTTTGAAGAAGTACACTTGTTTCAACCTTATCATTTTTTGCAAAATGCTTTTCAATTTCAGCAAGAAATTTTTTTCGCATTTGTAATTTCTTCCGATATAGCACCTCTATAGACTTTTGGAATACCACGCTTAATGATCATCAAACTCATGTGATTTGAGCGGTCCCACTTCTCGTATTCTCCAATCTCATCAGAAATGCTTGACTTCGTAAGAGAAGGAGGTTTATCAATCCTTAACACGAGGTCGAGATCCATGCACCCAAGAAATATCTCCATGTTCTCTTTTCAATCCTTAAAATTTGTATTGTCGAGGACCAGAATGAAATTTATGTTGACAAACATTGAAGCAATTGTACCTGTATTTAGTATAAGAAAAACAAGGGAATTAATCTCATATTGTAAAAATAATAATTATAAATATATTCAAACAATAGTCTATTCCATCTCAAGACACCTAATGTCCCATCAATATCAAATATTTGGAAAACAATATTAACTATTAGGAGTATCTTGGTATAAAGATTAAATACTAATAGTAAAACATATCCAATAACAAATTTATATTTAGATTGATTTATCATTGAAAAGAATTACAATTATACAATTCGACCAAATATTAATCTTCTTTTCGACCAATAATACTCACATAAATGTATATAAACACAAACATTTATAATTTTTTTTATGAATCATTAGAATAAAAAAATTCACTTTAATAATTTATTAATTCAAATAATTTATTAAAAATTATAAACAAAATCAAAATTGAATATTTATAGTTTATTTCAAATTTCAAATTAATTATTAATTATGTTTTGTTTTAAAAATTTATTATTTTATAATTTTTTATCCTAATCAACACTTCTGGGATGCAGACCAACATTACAACAATGCTCCCCCAACCACAAATGGCCACCACGATGTAACGCGTATCTAGCACAGCCACGACCACAGCAGCAACGCTGCCACCATACCCAAAAACCATTACTGCCGCACACCCGTTGGCCAACACCTGGCTTGGAGTGGGCAAGCCAACATTGAGCAGCCAACAGCCCAACCAAGTGCAGCCAGAGCAATGTTCCATCACCCTAAATGCCCTCACTCGAGTGACAAGCTAGCGTTACCAAGCTTCTCGTCGTCCACCACCGCAAGCCCTGGGTGTGCCACCGTCGCTGGAGAGAGACACCACTTTTGCGACACGAAAAGCCGCAGGCTTGTCGCGAATACCGTATGGAGCTGCTGCAGAACGAAAAACAGATCCTCCACGCCGTGAGCCAGGACCGAACCAGATCGCATGATAGAGGCCAGCCATTGCGACGAGAAATCGTCACGTCTCCGGCGGCCACCGCTGCGCTTGCGAGAACTCCATCGCAGACGACGCTTGCGAACCACCTGCAGAAAAACCAGTCCACACGGCGAGGCCAGTCCTCCACCGTGACGGAGAACGCGAAGGGAGAAGAAGCTGTCGCGCTTCCACCACGGCACTAGAACTAAAAAGAAGAAGCTCGAAAAACAGTGGTGGCAGGATTAGGGTTCTGAAGAAGATGAGGCAGAAAGGGGATTTCAAATTTTTAGGGTATCTGGGTTGGCGATAAAAAAACAGAATTGGGAAAATTTTCCCAAATTTTAGGGTTTCTGAAAAAAAAAAATTCCAAATTTATGGGTCTGATTTTTGTTGTAGTGGGAGATCACGGTTGATACCGAATGGACTTCAGATCAAGGTTGGCACAGATGAACACATAAAGATGAATTGAATTTCAAAATTAGGGGGTTTTACCAAAAGTAATTAAAAACAAAATCCTAAATCCGAGAATTTGCATAAAATTAGAGAAAGCCATTAGGCTGATTCCTATTAAACTTAAACTAACATGTTATTATACCAATTGACAGATTATAAATACAAAACACATCATAATTAATAAACAAGATCTTTTTGTACAGAGCAATTTCTTTATAACACAAATGAAAACGAAAACATACCTGGAGTGATCATGAAAAAACAAAATAAATCAACTGGTATATGATCTTTTCAGTATAGATGTTCCTTCTTGATTTCCTATGAGAAAGAAGAATAATTGTATCTGTTTACAAATAGGGCATATAATCCCTTATGTAACCTGTTTCAGTTTTTTTTTAGTTTTGATATTTTAATTTGATTATTCAATAAATGAAAATATTTTTTATAATTTTTACTGAATAAATTTTATGATATATGTCTTTTAATTATGATTTAATTAATTATATTATTTTAATAAATTAATTAATAAAATACAATCTCTTAATATATTTAATAATTGATTTTATATATATATATATATATATAGAGAGAGAGAGAGACATATATAATAATCTAAGTTTGATAGTAAACAATTTACTTTCAAGATACTTAATTTTAGAATTTATTTTAATTATGAATAGCAAAGTATAGTAAAATAAAGATAAAAGAAAATGCAGTTTTATTATATCAATACGTACGTGAGAATATCATTATATCAATATGTCAAAAGTTGTGAGAATATCACTGTGTCAATACTAAGTGTTCAGTTGTGTTAGTCTAGAAAGCATTCGAATCCTTCGGTCTTGTCTCTCGGGTGAATGTTATTGTTTAGTTTTGGTTTCAGATGGGATCTATTTCTATTGTTTCGGCTTGATTGTATTGATGAATAATTATGTGGTATATGGACGAAATAGTATGAGAATGAAAGAGTATTCTAGGGAGGAATACCTCATGATTGGTTATTGAATGGTAGAGTATGAATGTGGTTATGATTAGCTGTCATTTATCCTGATATTTTGTGATTATTCATTCTCAAGTAGAGAGGAGTAAGTCATGTGTGAGAATGACAAGAGGTCCTAGTCCATAAGGTGAACGAACTTGAACGGAACGGACTAACCTCAGGTGGCAGCTATTGAGGGCATCCCAGCTATTACATCACCCGGGTACAAAAACGTCGTAACTACACAGAATTCATACAGTCCGGACAGTCAGAGTAAAGTGGTCGATCATTGTATACATTGATGTATAGGTATGGTTGAAAATGCATGTTTGGATATTGCATCATTGAATATTGAATTATGTTAAATGTTTGTGAAATATATGTTTTACTGAATTAATTAAATTACATAAGCTTACCCTTATTTTTCTGTCTTGTCTGTATTGCCCGTTCGGTCGTCTTTTCCTGTTGCAATGATCACCCTGTAGATGTGAGCAGAAGGAGAATAGTTCTTGGAAGAGGCTTTGGAAGAAGTGGTAGTGAAAGCTGAACCATAGGACCGTTTGATCGTTAGGATTGGTCTTATTTTGTATAACCAATCGGTGTAAGTTTAGTCTTGAAACCGTTCGGTCTAGATTATTGTTTTGGAAAGTTTAAATTCTCAAGTATTTTCGTAAGATAATTCGACCATAACTGTACCTTCTCTTCTCAAAATTGTAATATTATTAATTGTGAATATTCTAGATATGGTTTTATGCTGTATTTTTTGGATGTTACACTATCACTTGCAAAATTGTGTTAAAACTAATGGAAATTTAAGTCTATGCTATAACTAATATCTTAAAATTAAGATCTAAATATTATAAGGAGCTTCTATTCAATGAACTAAAATCTAAATCTTTTAAGAAGCTTCTATTAAGTTATGTTGATGTGGTATGCTAAAATTTGCAAAAAGAAACACTTAAAAATACTATGAGATTTGGAACTCGTCTAAAATAAGGGGAAAAAATCATACTTTTTCATAAAATCCTTGTATTAAATATCATTAAAGGGAAACAAATAAATAAAAGGGAAATGCTAGGACAGGAGACACGTAATAATGATGTAGCCCAGAAAATAATTATTACTTTTACTGAGTTTGGTGACAATTTGTCGAGTTCTTAGTACCAACCTTTTCAGACAAATCCCATATAACAAAAACAGCTTAATAAATTCTAGTAAATTCCAAGAATGCCCATGCATTCATTTCACTTTTGAAGCATCATCCCATCATCATCATATTCAAAATTATCAGACAAAAAATACAAGGAGGCTACGAAGTACATGCCATATTATTGATTAGAATGAAATAGTAGTGAGATTACTATGTGATAATGATAGTATGACATTGCATTTGTCGCATTGTCACTCTACAAAGTATCATTAGATAACAGCGACCAAAAGCAAATTATAAGTGTGCATAAGCATTTCTGTTTTTCTCCTTCCATGACCCACCGTTAAGTAACAGAAGAGAATCTTCATCCATGCTGCAAAATCTGCAACTAGAATAGATTCCCCAACCCAGATAAATAATTTCTTAAACTGTTGTGCTAATGTTTGTGCAGCACGATTTAGAAAGTGGCACAGACTATTAAACTGCACGCATCCTGACCCTTAAAATATTAAAGAAAACTACAAATAATGGAACAAACACTACGAGGGGAAATGCTTGGATCCAACTGCACCAGCAGCAGTTTATTGTTAAACTTCAGAGGATCCATCAGTATCATAAATCATCATGTTTCAACAGTATACTAACACCTTATACCATGAGATGGCTTATGACATTTACCTAAAGCACCGAACTCATTTTTGTTACAGTTTTCCTTCTGCTCTGACATTCCTGTGTGATAATCTGCCTATTACACAATCTGTAAAACGAGCCCAAATACAACAATAATTCCAAATATTCAAAATTGGAAACGAGTTAAACATCAACACCTTTAAGCCTGGTTGCTGATGCCTTCACAGTTCAGACCCTGACAACAGTGAATTGTAATGAAATTATAAATTGGAGAAAATATAATCCAATGGACCACAACACAGAAAGGCTGCACGAGGAGGTGCGCATGACAAAGTAAAATCATGAAAAGAAGAGTTTCCACAATTAAAAAACGGTTTATATATTGATACTCTATCGCAACTGCTTAAAAGTAACCTTGCATGGATTGTGCTTTCACCGTGATGGATTCGTTCTGGACCAAAATATTCTGATGGAATGAGGGCATTGATGTTGAGTGAAAAGGCTTCAGAACAGAGGCACCAAACAGAGTTCATGAATTGTAGCACAAAAGAAAAGGACGTAAACTGAAAGGTAATTTCAGTAATTTTCTTTTTCCCTGAGCAAGAAATGCATCTTGCCATTTTGCGTGCAGTAGTTAAAGAAACTTACAGTGGAATAGAGGAAAGGATTGAATGTCAGCAATCAGCACCTCAGACTTTTTCGAAGTAAATTTCATTGCAAAAGCAACAATGCAGCAGAGCGATAGAACAGAACATAAGATTGTGCAGATGGTCTAGTCGAAAAAGCTTTGGTGAATGGAAAATAACAAAACAATTATCAATTTGTAAACAAGTGCCTTGTTGCTTAGAAAGTATGACCCCAGCACTGGTTCTAGTCAAGGTCAACTTTCAATTTCTTCTATAACACAAAAGAACAAGGTGATATGGAAGCTCCAAGTGCATGGCTCCAACATTGTTATAAGACAGATTTCTGTTAATAATTTAAATGATCATAATAAACAGGATTACCAATTCAATTCCCGAGGATCGTTATACAATATAACATGTACTGTACAGTATAGAATTGTGATGAAAGCCTTGTGGATCATTAATTCTAGCTGATCCATACAAGTTAACTCGACAAGACTTCGAAAACACCTATTCCTTATCACTAGTCCAACATTTCCCAGGTCTGAAGTTGAATAAGAAACTTCCAAAGACAACCAAATGTTGGTGACACATAATTTGTAGATGCGCTGTCACAATTCGGTGCACAGGTGCCAGAAACTAATCTTTTGTGTGAAGTTCTATTGATTATTGGTCAAAAAGGTACACCTTAAACTAATAACTAGGAGCCTATAAGGAAAGAAACAAAAAGAAAATCACGATTAGATTCAGATAACAGAATGAAGTTCCTGGACCCTGGATCGAATCTTATCCAATGTACCATCAATGGCCAAATCAAATGCATCCTTCTTAGCTTTGAGACCGGGAGAACTATCATGCTTCCTGTACAAGACATTTGGTATCAACGCCAAAACCCTTTGCCGCAAGCTCCTAACCTTAGACCTAGGTATCCGTTGCAAGACGTTCAAAATCCTCAACCCCTTGAACACAACCTCCTCCTTCGGAATAAACACAGAGAAATCCTCAAACTCGTTCTCGGGCAGATGCCACCCATACTGCGACTTGGCCGAAAGATCCTCAAAGAAAACCGGTATACACCCCGCCAGTATCGAGTCGAACGTGGACCGGCGGGTGGGGGTGTCCCCGGGAGGCTGCAAGCAGAAACTCGCCTGCAGCATGGGCCGCATAAACCGAACAGGGTCGTGCTCGCAAACCCCGTTGGAGCAGTCCACGATCTCGCACAACTTCTCGTAAGAGGGGTCCGAGGTGGCGTTCTCACACTCGCTGCGTATGCTCCGACGGATGTTGGGCGACGAGGATCCGCCTCCGCCTCCACCGCCGGCGAATAGCGCGAGGATGGAGCGCTTGGAGCGGCGGGCCCGTGTGATCCAGGAATCGAGGAGTCCGAGGTTGAGAGGGTGGAAGGAGGTGGGATAGGGAACGGCGTGTTCCTGCCAGGGCCACGCGCGGGCCTCCAGCGTGAGGGCGGTGAGGTTAAAAAATTGGGGCAACTCGAGGAAGGAGGTGCCCCAGAAGGGAGGATCGTTGGTGAGGGATTGAGAGAAGTCCCAGGCGGGGCGGGCCATGACGAGGAAGTGGTCGTGGGCCATGTGACGAGCCCAGATTTGGGGGTTGTCTTGTTGGAGGAAATGGAAGAGGTGGAGACCGTGTAGGGCGCTGAAGTTTGATTCTGAGCCGTAGAGGTAGCGTAGGGCATCGAGGCCCGCGTAGTAGGGGAGATAGATAGCCTTTGCGCGCAGGGGATCTTGCGTGAGGCAGGGGTACTCCAGCATCCGACGGTGGAAGACGAGTTCCAGCATGGAAGGGTCGGTTCGGTACCAACTCCGGGAGCGGTTATGGGTTTTCTGTCCCAGACCGTGGTTTCCTAGGTAGGGACACAGGTCGTCCAACATTGGATACTCCGAACAGTTTGCCAGCAGATCCAGGTTGAATCTTGAAGGTAGCTTCCTTATGTGGATCCATCGATTCTCGCATTCTTCCTCTTCCGATGATGCCGCCATTTTCCCCACCGACAACATCATTAACATCAACAACGGCCATCCGCTGCCTTTCAACATCCCCATTCCTTTCTTTCTATTCATCAACGCTGTCCCGTCGATTCCAATCCTAATCAAAACCACGCCTGTTCTTCCTTCACATTCCTATCACTCTTCTAATATCTGTTTCACTAAAAACAAGCACACACTACAAAAAGTCAAATCAATCTAAAGCCTAATGTAAGTAAGTTAAATACTACAGTTAATAACCCCACTTCTAGAATTTTAAATCTCAAATCTTACTTATTTTATTTAATATCAATTAATGTTTTAAGTTCCTGCTTTAATGACAACAATTAAAGCTTTTCTTTATACATAACTATATTTTTACAATATTTTAATAACAAAATTATTTCACAATCAATAATAATCTTAAACACCGATATAAACCAATAAAAACTAAGAAAATTTTATTTTCATACATGTAATATGCAAAATATTTAATACATCATTTTGTTCAGATTTGATTTAAAGTAATACTATTTTTTAAAATGTAGAATTATTTTGAAACAAACCCCTACAAATATTAAACCTATACAAAATTTTAATAAATTTTTAATTTCTTTCAGTCATCTAAACCATCTTACTTTTTAATCCAAAGATAATAATTACGACGATTATATATTTTGTGTATTCTCAATTATTAAAAGTAATTCTTCAATTTAATTATTATATATTTACACAAATAACATAATTTTGATTTTAGTTTAAAATTCAATTATTACATAACCGAATTTTAACTTTCGTGTTTTTGTAAATAGTAGTTAAAATATCAATCAGAATTTTTTATTTTCGAAAAATTGAATTATTTGAACTAAGCTTTTTTTTTTTAATTTTATTAAAACAAAAGGAGAGGAAAAATAAGAAGTTATAAGTTTTTATAACGAAAACATATTTATTGATATATTTGATTTTTTTAAGTTATTTTTGTAATTTTGTATAATTTTCAATTTATTTACATTAGAGTTTTAAATTTTTTTAACTTCATTTTCTTTATATATTTGTAATTGGTTGAATCGAATAATCAAATTTTATATTTAATTTTATAATTACAGTATTTTTAATTAAAAAAACAATTATAAAATGTAAAAAAATTAAAATAACTTATATTGTTAAAATATACCAACTAATATATATATATATATATATATATATATATATATATATATATATATATTAAACATATTATTTGAAAAAAATTATATTATAAATAATTTAAAAAATTATTAAACAATTAATAAAAGTAAAATTATTAAACATTTTTTATTTTATTTTTATCACCTATTTTTTAATAAATGATTTTTTTAAAGTATAGTTTAACAAAATTCAAACATACAAATAAATATTTTCTCATTATAAAAATATATAACTTTTTTAGTTTTTTTTTTCTCCTTTTATTTTAATAAAATTTAAATTAAAAATAAAAGTAAAAAATCAGTTCAGATTCCCCAAAACTGAATTCATCGATTTAATCACTATTCACAAAAATGAAAATCAGAATGCAACTTTCCATGATCAAATTCTAACCTAAAATTAAACTATAATTTCTTATAAACTATATAGTGATGATAAAATGGGTTAGAGGGACAACTTTGGCTCGCCACGAAGCATGTTAGGTTTGAGAAAAATTAAATTTTTTATACAGTCAATTTTTAATCCGTTTATTTAAAATTTGGTTCATCCAAATACGTGGTAATCATGATTGACTCATCGATCTTTCACGATAGCAACACATTATAGATTTATCCACTTATAATTGACAAAAAAATATCAATATTATATAAATTTATTTGTAAGTTTTTCGTGTTTATTTTTGATTACATTTGAATTATATTATATGATAATTTTTTTATTATTATTTTGAAGGATTAAATATGTTTTTAGTCCCTGAACTATCAAGTCATTTTGGATTTCGTCCATCTTTGAAATGTTTGTTCATTTTCATCCTCTTAGTTTGGAAACTTGTATTTTTAGTCCTTAAAAAGCCAACGGTGTTAAGTTTTCTATGAGGTGGCAACGGCGAGCCACGTGTGATGCCACCTTCCCTAACTATGTGACGTGGTAGTAACGATCTGGTGGTCAGTCGGGCACTCGGTCTGTTGGTCGGTCGGCCACTCATTATTTAAGCTTTTGAAGAATCCTTTTTGTATCGTACGGTCTCCTGGAACTAGCCGAGTGGCCGACCACCAGGGCGACCACCCACTAGGCCAATCGATCACTAGACCGAGTGGCAAACCACCCACTAGGCCGACCGACCACCAGACCGATTGACTGACCACCCACTAGGTTGACCGACCACCACACCTTTACTGCCATGTCAATTAAAAGTAATGAGGGAAGGTGGCATCACACGTGGCTCACCGTTTGCCACCTTACAGAAAATTTAACGACATTGATTTTTAAGGACTAAAAATACGAGTTTCCAAACTAAGAGGATGAAAATAAACAAACTTTTCGAAAAGGGACGAAACCTAAAATCGCTTCATAGTTCATGACTAAAAACATATTTAACCATATTTTGAATTGTGTTTGGAGTTTAATATCATTTTAGAATGAAATTTATTTAGATTTTAGATACCAAAACTTTGTAATTTTTTTTAATTTGAACAAAAATTTGTAATTAAATAAGTTGGGTGAAGTAACCTGTTTAACTCACCAACATAGGTCAAATAATTTTTTTAACTTATTAATAAATAAGTCGGGTTCTTGTTAAATGATATAATAGGTATAATCATGTTGAATTATCCATTTTTCTCACCGGTGCCTCCCCCGGAATATTTAAATCATCAATAAAGCCACTAGAAAATTGAATCAACCAATTATCACAGCTGCAACCTTTTCTATTGAATGTAACACAGCAAGGGTATCCTTAACACAAGGCCATTTTTAAATGCCTCAAGTAGCATTGCATTAAAGTTACTGTTTGACCTATATATAATATAAATAAATAAATATTTACATTAATTAAGTCTATTTACTTCTCTTCATTCCATAAAATAATATTTTTATAGCTATCTGTACTCATGTTTACCAGAAACACTATTCAAGTTGAGGCATAAAAGTACTTTTGAATAATAATATTAAATAGTTTTTTGTTCTTATATTTAAATAAAAAAAAGTTCAATTTATGGGAAGATCTGAATCCTTCGTTATGAGGCAGTGTAATTTAAGTAAGGAACAAATCCAATCAAATCGAGGAAACCGGGGAAAAAGGTAATTAAAAAAAAGCAAACCCTTCCCCACTTCCCTACTAATTTTACTTAATGCACTTATCTTTTATTAAACACTTTAATAATGAATATTAATTAATCTTTTTTTCAAACTCAGTCAAAGCCAGTCAACAATTCCAGCTCAAAAATACAAGAGAAAATGGACGTAACTTAATATCACGCAATTTAATAATAATGGTAATAACTACAATTAATTAATTAATTAATAAATAAATAACTAGTTGCGCATCGATATATTTTCGGATGAGAAACGCTTTTCAATCAGCCGTTGTATTCTTCCACAATTTATTTCTTTCTTTCAGACCAAGAAAAAGTAGAAACCAAACGCGGCCTTCAAGTTCCAAATACCAACAACTAAGTAAACAACTTCTCTTTCCTGTCTCTTTCTCTCTTTCTCTCTCTGCTTCTGAGTTCCGAGTTGCAGAGAGAGCAATGAGTCAGGAATCGTTTATATACAGCTTCGTGGCTCGGGGGACGGTGGTGTTAGCTGAGTACACCGAGTTCACCGGGAACTTCCCTGCAATTGCAGCTCAGTGTCTCCAGAAACTACCCTCTTCCAATAACAAGTTCACCTACAATTGTGACCACCACACCTTCAATTTTCTCGTCGAAGATGGTTACGGTACTGCTTCTCTCCTTCGATCTCTTGCTTTTTCTCTTTGCTGCATCTTCCTCTCAACCTGGACCTTCTACCACTTTAATTCACACTTTAGCTGCTGGATCTACTTTGTCGCATCAAACTGGCACACATATATCTCTTTTTTTTGTGGGCTATCCTTACTTTTTGGGGTTCGTGTGCAAGTTTTGTTATTTTTTCATTTCAAACAAATGAATGGTGAAAAATGGAATTTCGGTTCTCCTGGTCCATTTATGGTGGTTTTTTTTATGAGAATTAGAATCAAGCTTTATTCTGGGACAAATAGAAACAAGGCTATGAGGGATGAAGGAACAGTTGTCACCTCTGAATGTCGGTGTCTTTCTCTCCTGTTAGTTTAACCAAACATGCGACCCCTTCATATGTATGTTCCACTTCTCTTGGTTTCTGAACGAAACTGTCTATTTCCAAATCAATGGTTTATTGAATTGTGCTGGACACGTTGACTAGTGATACGGCCATTATAGTGTACATAATGGAACATGAGAGGCAACTCTCACTTCATGAGTTAGCTTCCAAATTCTAAGTGGTGAGTGAGGATAAAATATTAAGATGTTCACTTTATCACTCATTTTGAGACTCTTTATCTGTTCTTTGAAAAAATTTAGTAACTCTCAATCGACTTTGAGTATAGGCCGACTTACATAAATTTGTGCGTTCTTCTTTTGCTTTGTGCAATTTTCTGTTTATTCTCATCTTTGCTGTAACTCAGAGTTACAGAAAGATTGAGTTGCAGTTGTGTGGATTTTATCTTCTTATAGTGTGTTTGGTTCAGTTTGGATGACACCTGAATCAATTATCTCTGACATAATCACGGTGATACCATGAAAAGTTAGAAGCAACTATTGTTACTTTATCTTCACCATGAAAAATTAGTTGATTTTTCTCACTGTGAAGCCAGTACGAGCACACTATTAATGTTTTCCATTTTGGGATCAATGTGAATTGCAGCTTACTGTGTTGTTGCCAAGGAATCTGTGAGCAAACAAATCTCTATTGCTTTCCTAGAACGTGTCAAAGCGGACTTTAGGAAAAGATATCGGGGTGGAAAGGCTGACACAGCTGTTGCCAAAAGTTTCAACAAGGATTTTGGGTATGCTTATTTCTTTCCAAGTAATTCATGATGATGTTTACTCATAATTCAATGCTTGAATAGAAAAAAAAATTGTATAAAAATGGTAAATAATACGTATGTACATTTGCAGACCAGTAATGAAAGAGCACATGAAGTATATAATAGACCATGCTGAAGAGATTGAAAAGCTAATAAAAGTGAAGGCTCAAGTTTCAGAAGTTAAGAGTATCATGTTAGAGAACATTGATAAGGTATGTTTAAGTTTTAGATTGAGACGTGGGATTTTTTAGGATAATTTCAGTCATTTCCTTGTGTAGTTGTCTTATTCATCCTGCTCTACTAACCTTCAATCCATTGTTATGTATATTACCGTCATTGAAATAGATGATCGAGAGGGGGAAAATGTAGTTTTGAAGATTGCTATATTAGTCATTTGCTTGTTTTATTACAACTTTTCAGGTCGTTTGGAAAAAGAAAATCACTAGGTTTATGTGTGCCTCCTTATATTTCTTTGGGAAATTTCAAGAATTGAAATTTTAGAGCACAATAAAAAACTTTGTAGAAGCAATATGCTTCTATCCCTGGCCTTTTCCTTTCTGTCACTGTGGTTGGTGACAACTTGCTCAGTGACTAAATCATAACCTGTTAAATTCTGTATCGTATAGACCTTTTCCTATATGCTGTCCTGGTTGTATTAACATCAGTATATTTTGTTGTCTTTACTGGATGCATTGATTGCAAAATGTTAAACAAGAAAGTGACATACATTGTCAATTTGTTTTTGCTATACGTACTTTCAGGCCATTGATAGAGGAGAAAATCTAACTATTCTTGCCGACAAGTCTGAGACATTGCACTCACAAGTAAGTTGAATGAGGTTTGCATCTTTGGAGGCGTTTGTTTCACAGAATCTTTTTGCATTCCTGGGAAATGAAAGTGAGAATGTATATTCCTGTGCTTGTTGGAAGGTTATAAAATATTTCTGGACATGTTTTATTCTCAGGAACAGTTTATATTCCCCTGCTAAGGAGTGGGTATATTCTCATGGAAAAGGGGAAGTTACTTTGTAACCTCTATTATGACTTCCAATTTTTTTTTATTACAATTAATTTACAATTTAAAAAGTAGTTTAGGAATATAAAAAACTAAACAAACGTATTTTTAGACATGCCTTGGGATAATTTTCCAACCATAACATTCCCCTGAACTAAATTTCCAGGAACTCAAAACCTTAACTTGAAACAAACACCTGCTTTGGTTTGTAATCTTATGTTGTCTAGGGCTGAAGGGTGTCCGATTTTCAGGCCCAGGAGTTCAGAAAGAAGGGAACTCAAGTCCGTCGGAAGATGTGGTATCAGAACATGAAAATTAAATTGGTTGTTCTTGGAATTTTGTTGCTTTTGGTTCTGGTTATCTGGCTTTCTGTCTGCCATGGATTCAACTGTGCAAATTAACAAGAAATGGAAGTTTACTACGGATAGGTATTTAAGTGATGTTTAAAGAGCAATTTCTTTGAAGTTTTAGCAAAAATCTACTTAGAAGTGGGAGTTTGGCAACTGGAGAAAAAAAGTTTCCTACCTTCTTTGTTGGTTGATAATGGTATACGATATTCTTGGAAATTCTTAGAGAGGAGATTGGGTGTATCTGTAATGTATCATATGCTGGACTGTTTGGTCTTGTCAAACTCTACACTCTTAATATGTTTCCCTTTTCTTTACTTTAAATATAGAAAAATGTTTCTGTCTCTTTATAGCATGTATGTTTGCAAATTCTGGCAAATTTGTTGGTAATATGAATTGATGATGGTGACCTTAGGAAGATTTAGATTGAATTTGGTAAAATCACTAAACTAATAATTTGATTAGTTTATAACTAGCTTGACAACTAAAAATGTGCTTGGGAAGTAGCTTAATTTAGAAACTTTTAATTTTTTAGTTGTTTCAACTTGTTTTTAATTTGATTTTTATTCAATTTTCTTTTATTAATATCTTTTATATTTTAATTTTATTATTATTATTATTATTTATTTTTACTTATTTTGAACTTTCAATTATAGATATTGAATATTTATACTAATTATTGTATTATTTTTGGTGTTTCTTAAATTATTTTTTAATTTTATGAAGTTATTAAAAGGGATTTACCAATATAAATTATAGTAATTAATATTTAATTATATTATAATTATATATCATAAAAAGTTTAAGAGAGAAACCTAATATAACTAAAACTTAAATTACGAAATAAAAAAAAATTATAATTATATAATAATATGTTTTGTTTAGAAACAAAGTTTTAAATATATAATAAAATTTATATAGTTATGTTTTTTTTTTATAATTTTATATTTAATAACTAGTTTATTAACTAAATACTTAATTACATTAGAAGTTTATTAGTTAGAAGTTACTTTATTATGTGTTTGTTAATGAGATGGTATTATTAGGCAATCGTTTAGGTAATTAAGTGTATATTAGGATGAATTTCTTAAAAAGAAAGAAAAATAAAATATTTTAATAATTATTTTATATCTAATAATTAGTTTACTATCGACGGGCTTCTTTATCCCGTAGTTTTATCAAACAAAATCTTAATTGAATATTTGATCGAATTTCTTAATAAAAGAGAGAAACAAGAAGAAAAGAAAATTAAACGAGTTTTTCTTTCAGTTAGAATGAAAAAAAAAAAAACTGTGTTGGATATTTATTTTAAAATAATGTATATAAAAAGTAATCTTAACCCATAACAGAGTTCTTTTTTTCCCGTAATCTTTATCATGTAGTTTGTAAAAAAAAAAATCCTAAATCAATCAACATTATTATATATATATAAAAGAATGATTATGAGTATGAGATCCAGAAATTATATTTTAGAATTATAATATTTTAAAAATAATAAAATTTAGTTATTTTATATTAAATTAATTTATATAAATAGAAAATTTTATAATTAAATTTTATTATTTTAAAACACATAATTTTTCTAACAATTATATTTTTAGAGTTTTTTTTTTTTTTTTTACTTTTTTCAAGAAGTTCTTATCTTTTGTTTATCTGATTGAAAATCAATGATTATTATAATAGGTTTTGATCGTTCTTTGCGATGTCTTTAAATGTACATAGAACTTCTTGTGAAACATATGTTTTAAATTATTAGAGCGGTTAATGACTACTTTTATAGAAGAGGAAAACTAATTACACTTGTTTTAAGTTATATTATTTGGTTAATTATATGTACATGTCTTGAGTTGTGATTGTGATATGAATTTTGATTTAATCTGTTTTAGATGTGTATTATTTGTATGTGTTGTAATATGTTGAAAACATGAGTTTTATGGTTTGTTTAATTGGGTAATCTAATTTGATTCGAGTTAAAAACATGAAATTTAGGTGTTTGAAAGTTTATCAGGTGGTAATTAACTCAAAAGGAGTCAAATTGCTCAATCAAAGCTCAAAGAGGGAGTTATGCTTACTAATACATTGTCAGACACCATTGTAGCATCATCAGGCAACACTACAACACCGTTGAGTGCCACTAAAACAGTGACCACTAACCTAGAGGCACTGGGTGCCACTTTTGTACTATTAGGTGCACTTAAATTAGTGGGTTTAAGGTGTGGTAGCATCGAACGCCACTTTTCTAAGGCGTCATCTTATTTTTCCCGTCTACGTCATCTTAGAAAAAATAGAATTTTCACTTCGTTAATCGTCGAATCAAGTTAAAATTTTCAAAGAGGTCATAGACACATGAATTGTTACCTTTACTAGTAGGATTTTTTATTTGAGGTCTTATGTTAGAAAAGTTAATCTCTTATGTTTATCGTATTTTGGGTTTCTCTTTTGTAAAAAATATTTCTTATTTGTGGTTTTGGATTGGTCTTGGAATAAAAGAAGACATATGTTTGTTTATAGAATTACTGATGAATTAATTGATAAATATGTATGCATATAATGATGTATGAAACTGTGAAGATGATGACCTTATTATTGGACAGGAGTATATATAAAATATATGTTGGTTATAATTAATCACGAATATGATATCACTTAGTATGGATAAATACAAATATGAGTGATTTTTGGTATTAGAAACTTGATCTAGAATCATGTTTATGGAGAAATTAATGTGTTGTTTGACAGAATTCCAGGAATCTCGTAGAAAGATTTTATGATGATGTTTATTTAGTGTATGGATTCAAGTAAAGAGATATCCTGAACTCTAATAATAATTCACAGTCATATAAAATAAAATGAATTATTTGGTGAGAGTCATATGAAATCTTAGTTTGAAAGCAGGTTAATGACCTCAAATACAAATGAGTTTAACTTTGTAAGGGATAAGATAAAACTCATTGACATGACTCTACAGAGTAACAGATGTAACCACAAGTACATGTCTCTAATGATTTTGATTAAATGCATGTATATGAATAATTGAGTCTAAAAAGTTTTTGATTTTATATTTGATTTTCTATAAATATTCAAAACACACTATTTTATCGTAATATCAATTTATATATATTTATTTCTTCTATAAATTAACTTACTTTTTTTTTTCTTTTTTTTGTGTTTGTTGTTTTTCTTTTTCAATAATTAATATGAATAAATGAAAAAAAAAATGTAAATTTAGATCAAGAAAAAAAATGTTCATGCAACTGGATAAATATATGTAAATGTAGGATCGTGAGATTTATATTTAGTTTCTATCTTTCAAAGTTTTGTAATTTTGTTATCAGCTTTTAGTTTCTAATAAACTGTTAAAATGTTGTATTCATTAAATGTTTATTTGATTTCTTTTATTATTTGTTACCTATACAAACAAATATATCATATATTGTGTGTTTATGTAATTATTTTTTTCTCCTCTCTTCTGCAATATGATAATTGGAAATTTGAATCTAAGTTTAATAGTGAAAAATGAAATTATTTAAAATAAAAATTCTCAACTAAAGAATAAGAGAAAAGTAAATTTAGATTGAATGCCCAAAGGAATATTGAAAGAAAAGAGTGGATTTATGGAGAACTGAGATAAAAGATAAATAGCCTCTTTGGATACGAGATTTTTCCAACTTTCTTTTTCTCTATCATGCTTGAAAAATTCTTTCTCGCTTTTATAATTATTCACTTTGAAGTTAACCTTAGAAAAAGGTAAAAAAATTAGCAAAGTTGTAAAAAAAATAATTCGTGCAAATATCAATAAAAAACATCATTACAGTAACATCACTAAAAAACTAACTTTGGAAAAAGTTTATACAAAATAAGAAATAATTTTAACATAACAATAAAAATAACTTCAATGAAGTAAACAAAAATAACTTCAAATCTGGCTTAAATATAGATATATTGATGAGTTAGAAGCAATTATGGATTCTACTATTATCTGGAAATGACATCACCAACGTAAATTGGATAATAAATGTGCTTCACGATCAACTTAAAAACATAATTAAGAAAAAGTTGACTAATATTAGTCGAGAAATAATTATTAATTACATTATTAATAAAACAATTCCAATAATGCGTATAAAAAACTAATTTTGACCAAACCAACACACTCGAACTTTGTTAATCCGTCAAACTCCTCACCAAATTGAGTGAAGAAGAATATTGATATAAGATTTAAAAATATTTAATTTTTAGTATCATAAACTATATAATTTAATTTATTTTTCTTACCCAAATAGTATATTTTATTATAATATATTTCCCATTTTTTTTCCTTGCAAAACTTCATATATATATATATATATATATATATATATATATATATATATATATATATATATATATATATATATATATATATATATATATATTTGTGTGTGTGTAAATTCACGTCAATAAAAAACACTTTAAACTCGTCTTTATTGTTTTGACTTTAATATGTGTTTAGAAATTGAGGTAAGTTTTTTTTCTTAGATTTATAATTAATATAATAAGACACAGATATATTGTGTAATGAGAAATCATAAAAATAGAAGAAAATTAATACAAAAATCGAGATAAAAAAGATACTGACTTTCTTTTTAAGAAATACATTAAATATAATTATATAATCATTTATATGATTGATATAATCAATTATGCGTAATTAAAACTAATTTTTATTAATAATCATATTTTGTAACAAATAGCTAGAAGAATTATTAAAATAATAAATTAATAAAATCAATTAATTTAAAATTTAATATTCAGTAAATAATTCATTTCATATATCATTATTTTAAATATAACTCTTTTATAAACAATTAATTTTGTTTAATTTATATTTTCAAAAAAAATCATTAAATTCTTTTTAATACTTTACTTTATAAAATATTTTCTGAATATGTTATGATATAATCATTTTTTTTTTCAATTAATCTATTACATGTATTACAAACTTTCTGCTTAAATCTACTAATTTTTTTCTTAATCCAAATAAACTTTCCAATCTCTTTGCCTTCTTTTTCTTTCCAACCTCACCTAGTCCAAACTACGAAGATCATCTAAACTTTTATCCTTTGTCTTAGTTAATGATAAGAAAAATTGAAAATCTAAACTATTTTGTAAAAAAAAAAACGATTTTTTAGGAATTTGTGTCATGCAGCTCAAAAGTATTTGTAATAAACTGCATTGAAAATATGATATAAAATAAGGTAAAAAAAATTACCAAAAGAATGATGGAATAGTTTTGTGAGGAACAGCAAAATGCTCAGATATGCAGTGAAGATTTAGCCTAATGGTGGCGTACGAGTTACGTTGGACACCACTTACCCAGTTTATAAAGAGAAAGAAAAAAAAACCTCTCGAAAAAGGATAACTTTACAAATATAAAATATTCATATACCTGTTAAAAGCCTACGGTAGTAGTTTTTCTATTTTTTGTTATAGTTTTATTATATAACATGATTTAAATATTATTTCGGTGCGAGGTCGAGTCACTAACACTTACACAAATTTTCTTGTGATATGGTATGGTATTCACTTCTCTAGTCCTTCTCTTTGATTCACCCTTCAGAGATGTACCGTTCAAAGGTTATCCGATGCTTAAATCATAGTTAACTGTCCGTACAATAGTTCATGCAATAATAATAAATGCACAGTAAATTCGGTCACCTACATCTTACCTTTGACCTATATTTATAATTTTAGATATGACCTTAAGATTAGTAAAACCTAAATTACGGTCCAATCTCAGCCCAATACCTCTAATCATAATCTATGTTAATCTTTGTAGGAAAACTTGTTGATTGACTAAGGCCGGACGTTTATGTTCTTGGACGTCCGGTCTAACCTACTGGTTCTGCCACGTTCAATCATTTAGCTGTTTTTTCTCTCTAGAGCTGTCTGACTAGCTTGATGTAAGGTAACTAGATGGTCGTCCGGTACAAATATTATAAACGAAAATTTCATTTCAACGTAAGTGATTAAGAAGAATGTTTAATTTAATTTTGTATGTTTTATATATATTAACTATACACAATAATACACATTATTAAATTTAGTGTTTCCGCTTTAAGAAAATGAAAGGTGAAATTATAAAGAATGGCACCACTCACCAATTTAGATTTTCTTTTTATTTCGTATTTTTTTCTATAAATATCCAACTTTTGCATATAACTCAAAATTAGACAACGAAATATGAATGAATATTCCAGTTTAATTGATTCACCCTTTTATGTTGTATTAAATCGATTTTTATGTGGTTAACACTTAACATAAGAATATCACTTTTAACTTTTTTTTAGAATATTAATATATCTAAATTACTTAAGTATTTAAGTGTATAGAAGGATCTGACCCAAGGAATCGTACCACTTGGACATTATTCCCTTCACTTTCCTTTTTTTAAGACTTTATATATATAGCATAGAACAAATATTTACACGCGATGTTAGATTACTCATTTTTGATACGTAAAAGGTTTTACTTTAGATAATATCATAATAAAATCTTAATATTCTGATTAGGTTGACACATTGAAATTTCATTAATCACGTAATACTAGAGTTAAAAATACATTAATAAAGGTCAAGAGAGAAAATATATTTGAACTAAATATATTGATGTGTTCAAAATTGTGGTGGAAGGAAAACATTTTTAAAGTATCTCAACAATTCTAATTAATGTGAACAACCTGAGACTTCCCGAATATATAAAGAATACAAGCCTGTGCTTGAAGGTGAGCTTACAATCTGCACCATCTAAACAAATTGTTAGAATTTAATTCAACAATTTTTAATTTCAAGTTAGGTTAATATATTTCTTATTTTAACATATGTTTTATACATCATTTCTATTCTTTCTTTTTTCTGGGACTCTTATTACACGGACACTTCAACAATATATACATTATATATTTTAATTGTTTTCTCTTATTAAGGATATCCCATCACTTATCATATATTTTTAACTTTTTTAACATTAACCATTCTTTCTCTTTATTATTTTTTTTCTCCCTCTTCCATGTATCTATAATGCTTTCCTTAACATTTTTTAAAAAGAATTAGATATAAGTTAGAAATATATATTTTCAAACACCTAAACTTTTTACATTCATTTCACATTATATATCCTTTGTTACTCTTTTTTTTCTTAAAAAAAATAAAAAATTTACACTTTTATAATTATTTTACTCTTATATTCTGTGTTAAATAAATGTAAGAATGTATCATGATACCATTATTAAATTAAGACACCGACGAAAAACATCTTGTGAGGAAAATTTCCACGAATCCTTCAATTTTACACATGATCGTTTCTGATCCATCATGCATGACTAAAAAATCAGAAAGTCACCCAAAACCCGAGTCATCATATATTACCAGCTATTATAAATGTGTTAAATATATAAATATATACGTAATAAATTTGAACACACAACAAAACTAACACTAATTAATTATAATTACGTGATAGAAGATACCAAAGTGAACAAAAAAACTTCTCAGAAGGGAAACATATTATCAAATTACGATGAAAAATATATAGAAATGCAAGCAATGTGAATATTTAGCAGTGGAATATAGAAAAGTGAAATTTCATTGCACAGATGACTAAATATACAGCAGAACACCTACGTATACATAAAGGTGAAATAATTAACAATCAGAACATATGTATATAACAATAAACTGACCAACAGAGTGGAAACACAAGTTAATGTCACAATCAAATGGGCACAGTCCAAAACGAAAGACGCAAACACCTAACTGAACGAAACACTGAGACTTCAACAGTAGCAGGGTACCCTGCTCGAAGGCCTTGCAGGGTTGTGATTGCTGACTATGTGTGTGTGTGTGTGTGTATATATATATATATATATATATATATATATATGTTGTGTTGTCCCTGTCTTTCTCCCTAGCTACCCTACATGTCCCTAACTTCAAAAGCGTTCTTGTTTTTGACGACTATGTCATACATGTGCATGGATTTGAACCTGTTGAAATCTCTAGGGAGGGAGATAAGGTGGACGGTGGAGCGTTTGTGGAACTGAAGAAGATCAGGGTCGTCGTAGTAACGCTCCCAGCCAAGCGAGTATAATTTTCTCTCCAAAACCGAGTAAGACGTGATGACCTCATTGCTTGCTAAATGAACAAGCATCTTCCTTCTTCCGCCGCGGCTTCCCTCCACCGCCTCACCACCGGGGTTCTCCACTAACCTCACCACACCGTTCTTGAAAACCCAAACCCCAGACATTCTTAATTTCGAAACAACAATGTTGAAGTGTGTCTGTTGGGGGAGAATATGGTTGTGTGTAATGTGTATATATAGGATGAGAAAGTTTGACGATGGAATTATTTTATTTGATATATATATAGACCGGCCAACCAGACACATGAGGAAGAAAAGAATGGAGGAGATATATATAGTATAGTATAGTATATATAGAATAGAATAGAGGTGGTGTTTGGATGTGAATACAGCTAAGGTGGGACCCACTGAAGAAGAGTCTTAAGCTAAAGGTGAATTTTGGGGACAGGGTGTTTTGGGAAAGGGTGGGGGCCTAGGTTATTCATTTCATCAATTATCATAATCGGATTGAGGGAATCTTCGTTCACTTTTCCATTTGCGTAGTCTCAATATTGTAACCCCACGGACAGAGAATCCATTTAAGTGTGAGACTAACAACTAAATTTTAAGTTTAACTTAATCTCATAAACAAAACTCTTGATTTGTAAGATGAGGTTTGTCTTATTTATATATTGATCTTATTTTTAATCTGATCTTATTTTGAATCGATGATATAGAGTTAAAGAGTTGGATAACAGGGAATGAAAAATTGAAGAGAAGAAGAGTGGGGCTATTTCAATCAAATTGTGTGGGTGAAGAAAACTATAGGAGAGGAAGGGAAGGAGGCGAGTGTATAAAATGGACTTGAATGGTTATGGAATAAGTTTCTTCAAGTAGAAAGAGGATGCCCAAATAGCCTTTCAATGAACACTGTACACTTTTTCCAAAAGTGTTTATATGGTTTGTGGGGATGGATAGATATATATAGTGGGTGTGGGGGACCAGAATATGAAAGGAATTGATTTCAATTACTTCAGTCGTTGCTGCTGAAATGACATTGTTGAATTTCATTAGGACACACCACTGCAGGCTCAGGTTTTCCAACCATTTCTTTTCTGTTTTTGTTGCCTAACTATTATGCTAATATGTATATAAATATACTTTCGGTAAAAAGTTTTGCTTGCCTAACTAGTTTTGACGATGCACATAGCCACACTTCAATTTATATTACTATAATCATAAACTCAATAATAAACTTTTCTTTACCTTCAAACCCAAGTTCCCATGTTTGAATTTTAAAAATCACTTTTTAAGCTCTGTGTAAATCAACTCACGGCGTTGCAGGTAAATAATATATTTGGATATCTGTGATTATCTATGCCAACTAAACCTCTAGTCTCCTCCTAGCTACCAAATTTAGATAAAATCGATGGATTCTTAGCATCTAGATTCAAACCTACATATTCTCCCTTTGCACAAAGCTCAGTCTACCCACTTTTACTGTACTGGGACAGCAACAATTATTACTCAATTACTACATTTTTCCTACTGAAATCTTCCTTCAGGTTTTTGACAGTGCCATTAGTTTTTAATGCACAAATTGTCAGTGTTTTGGAGTTTAAAAAACCTCATCACAACGTTGTATACACAAAATCTACTAGATTTACATATTATGAAAGCATGGATGTGTTACACTGATTGTTAGCATTAGGTTTGTGTCAATCTCATTTCTAGAAAAAAGAGAAATATTCTCAGAAGAGTCTAACTTAACTTCATGGTTTACTCACATGAAACTGATAACATACACAAACTAATGAGCCAATAGCATGGTGATGGAATCCATTCTGACCCAACAAAAATCAAAGTTGAGGCATTAAAGTTGTAGTTCTTTAGGGCATGCCTTCTCATCAACCCAACACCATAGTCTTTTGACTTTGCTTCAATTTGCCACCCCTCCTTGAGCCACACGGTCCTACGATGCAGACACATACACACTACAGAGAGCAAAGTTGTAGATTTCTTTCTCATGACAAGGATTTTGCTAGGGTTTTTCTTTCTCTGTCATTTTCTCTCGAATTCCTTTGGAATCCCATTGGGCCACCGTTGACACTCTTATATCTGGTATATATCTCCCGTCAATTCATTCACTTGGTAATTTGTATTCACGGATTCAATAATATATAAAACATTCATCACAAACAACTCATAGACAGTAGTAATTAAGGTGTGATAGTAGTTCCTTCCCCGAATGCTCGGTAACTTAAAATTATTCTGGAATTTGTCTGGTATAAGATTCTTGTCTAGAAGTTTATGTTGGAGAAGTGATCGACCAAAGTACTTGTATTAAATACTCACGTAAAGAACAACGAAACTTCATTAAGGATTATGATGTAAACGGTGAGGTGGCATGCATCAAAACGATTGATTTCCACCCACAAGTGCCAGCCTGATCACACACATGATTTTGATTCCCAATATATATAATATATATCCAAAAATCTGCGATTGTTTGTTGATAAGTCAGGTTCACGTTATTACTTTTTTGGATTTTGGCCATTTGATTTTGTTTGTGATAAAGTTATTCGGAGAACATCTACAAGGAAATTATAAAAACATGATATTGGTTCTTTAATGTGGTGTGACAAAGAATCGCAAGCTCCACGATAAACGGAATGCTTCCTCCAGCACACGTATGTGTGTGTATATGCAAGAAGCTTTGATTAGCAAGAACAGAAAATCCAAAGACAAAATACGAGTCTGAGGAACAAAGATACTCCTTGGTCGTATCATCAACATCCTTCACACATGTACATTTTGTTATGTCTTTCCATATTAGCCTCTTCTTTTAAAAGACAAACTATGATCCATCAACTCACCAAAAAGGACTTCTTGTCTAGGGCTTTCTCTTCCGTAATACATTGCTTTCAACACTCGTCGGTGCCAAAGATCATCATTATACAAACTCTAAAACTTCTTATATATGCTACTGCAATTTGATTTTTTTATATTCATAGAATATATAGAAATTACCTCTTTCAAGGTGATTTTATTTTAATAATTTACTCTTTCAAATAATACATTATTATTAAGACAAATTAAACATTTTGAAAATAAATAAAAATACCAATATTTATTGAAAGTTAAAAATATCGGTAAATTTAGTGTTTTTAAAGGCTAAAATTTCAATAATCTTGGAACATAAAAGAATAGAAGAAGAAGAAGAAAAAGAAACTAAAAAAATATAAGTCTAATTAGTTTTAGTTTTCTCATTGTAAATAATGTGATGGTTGAATTAAATTTCATGTTATTACGTATGAATTATTCGTGCTTAATGATTTATTGAATCTAAATATTTTTTTTAATAGGAATGATTCTTTTCAATATATTTACCCAAAACAATTCGTAAAATGAAAATAAAAATTAAAACAAAAATCATGTTATTAAAAAAGTGGTTTCAACTAAATAGATAATGTAACAAATAAATGAAAAAAATAAAGAAGGAGAACACCATTATCTTTTATGTCCCATATCATTAACGCAACATCCGTGCAATAGTCTACTTGCAAAAATTATACTAATAATCATTGTTCCATTATCCTGGTTTAAATATTCAACTATTTTACGATGAATAAATAAACATTTTTATATATTTTTTCAATCCCTTTAAAATGAAAAAATAAAATAAACTTCAATTTTCACATTCCTCCAAAATAAAAAATAAACAAACCATTAACTAGGTGAATAATAAAGACTCAATGATAATTTATAATGAATTAACAATAATTTTAATGTTTACTAGAATTCATCCTCTACACATTGTAGAGTGGAAGTTTCTATTAAACACACACTCTTACTCTTACCTTACATATATAAACGAAATACCCTCTCATAAATCAACTACAACACTATATACTCTTATAAAGAAAACCGTGGATATGGTGATACACCAATATAATCGGTTATAAGTTCAAATAATTTGGATTGAAATTAAATTAATGTTATTAACTTTTGTAAATGTAAATTTTGAATATTGGAATTTAGAAATAATTAGAATATTTTTAAATCGATTTCATATTGATTTTGAAATCAGCACTTTTTTAAAAAATTAAATGTAAAACAATTTTAAATCAAATATTCTTATTTAATACTATAATACTAAAATAATAAATAATAGATATTTAATATGAAACGTCATTATATAAAATTTAAGTGTAAAAATGAATAAACATTTTTTATGTAAATAAATATTAATTAAAAATACTATAATAATAAAATAATAAATTTTTAATATGAAACGTCGTTATATAAAATTTAAGTGAAAAAATGAATAAACATTGTTTATGTAAATAAATATTAATTAAAAACACACACCCACTTAATATATATTTTAAGTAATTCAATTTTATAATTATTAATAATATAGAGGTAATAATTACACATTTTATAAAAAAACATATTTTCAATCTTAAAAATATTATTAGAAAATAAATAATAATGAAAATTATTTTATATTTATTTTAATTTTGTCATTAAGTCCATTTATAAAATTTTATACTATTTTATTTTAAAAAAATATAAATCTGAACTTAAAATTCAATCTAATTATTTAGACTTGAAATGCAATTTGATTTTCTTTAAAGAAAAAAAAATTATGGATTTGAATCAAATTTATATTTAGATATAGTTTTAAATTAGGTTTGAATCGACTACACTTTTAAAAATTTAATTCATGTTCACTTAAATATAGCATGATGGTGACTTAAAACTAAACAAATAAATATCATTATATAAATAAATATACTTGTTTAACTTAAACTTAAAATAAATAAATAAATATATATATATATATATATATATATATATATATATATATATATATATATATATATATATATATATATATATACTAATCGAATAACATCGTGTACTAACGTTTTAATGTTGAATTCAAAATTATAAGTGAATTCGACAAAAGTGTTAGATTGTTTTTATTTGATTTAGGTATTGTAAATATATATTTTTTATTAGTAAGTAAAATTGTGACATTGATAACAAAAAAAGTTACATTTGAGGTATAAAATTTGTTAAAACTTTTATACATATGATAGAATTGAATTTGAATCTATTTTGTAAAAAAATTATTTTGTTATCGCTTGAGTATTAAATTAGTCACATAAGCAATATTTACGTAACATTCATCGTTGAGATAAAGCATTATAGCTCAAGTTGTGATTTGTGTTTAATTTGTCATGTATTATTTGTTTATGTATTTAGTTTTGGTCCATGATTGTTTATATTTTTTTTATTAATATTTTTTATGTGATGATAAATTATAGATATATTTTTAAATGTTATGTCAAAAATATAGCTACGTCTAGTATGAGCTTTTGACATAATAAATTAATAAAAAAGAAATAAACAAAAAAAATTACATTGATTAAAAATTGATAATATATAACATATAAGATTTGAAATTCTACATCGTTGGAATTATCCTAAAATATACCTACAATATAATCTATCAGGATACTCCAACTAAAAGGTAACAGTGTACACATGTACATATTAATATTTGTTATATAATAAAATTGAAAAGATAAGTTACAATAATTATTGCAATATTAAATGTATTAACTTATATTTACAAGTTAAGATATTGCAAGAGGCGCAAACAAAAAAGTGATAGTTTTAAGTCAACTTTTTTACTTATATATATTTACTGGAAATCACTATATCCTAACATTATATTAATAAATAGGGTGATCGATGTGATATAATAGGATTCGTAAAATTGATTTAAGTTAATGAAATTTTGAGCATCTTAATATTAATGATGATGGTCCCAGGTAGGTATATGAACATATTCTCCATTTCTTAGGATCAAGTTTTAAAAAAATAAAGAAAAGCTTATTGGGGTTGTGAAGTTATAATATAAAGGAATGCATAAAATGAGATACCGAATAGAATTTTTGAAGAATTAGAAAAGAAAAGAAGTGATAGAAAAGAATAAGATTAAAGCTTTGCTTGTATCAGTTGTTAGGTTTATGCCTAACTTTTATTATAAATCATGGAATTGGGGAACTTACATTCATTTTTGAGAATAAAGTGTTCAAAACATTAGGAATGTTGGATCAATTCTCCCACAATGCCATTTTATCATAATTTTCTTCTCATATTCCTTATTACAAAAAATTAAATAAAAAAGAACAAAATAAATATCTCATTAAAGAATCATAACATATGTGCAGATCAAGATTTGGTCTTTAATTGCTATTTTTAAACTGTGGTATTAAAAAATATTAAAAATTTCTTTTTTTTCAATTGTTTTTTGCTTTTCTTTATAATAGAGTTGTCAAAACAGATAACCCGACTTCACTTGTCTCGGTTCACCACGGGTTGGTCACTTAGTGCATCAAACTGAATCACTTATTAGTAAGCTGAAAAAATTTGAACTCGACTCGACCCACGACCGTTGGTAGGTTAACAGGTTGGTTCATTGACTCACTTAATTATAAGTTTTTTTTTTAAAAAAAAAAAAATATATATATATATATATATATATAATGTCTTTTTTTTATCCCATCTACAATATAATATAAAAAATATTAATTAATAATATTGAAACATAAAATAATAAATAATTAAATTAGATTAGGTGTGTTTGTGAGTCAACTCGGCTCACCTCGGGTTCAACCCAGGTAAACCGACGTGGTGAGCCGGATTGAAAGCTAACCCGCATAAAAGAAATTACATTTTTTTCAAACTCAATCCGACTCAAACATATGGTGGGCCTCGCGAGTTACATCCCATTTTGACAACACTACTTTATAATATAAGAATTAAAGAAAACCTTGACTATTATATTAAAATGGATAAAATACTTTTTATTTTTCCTTAATGATATGGAAGAAAAACAGAAAATAACGGTCATAAACTATATGTAGATATTATGAAGTGGCCTCGTTTCTTTGTTCAGCCTTTTTTTATTTTTTTGTGGTTAGGAAAATTTAAAGTCTAAATAATTATAAAAGAAAATAGAGTCGCCAAATTTAGGAATGTTCATATGTAGGAAGCACGTAATTATAGGATAAGATTGTAAAGTATTCACAAAATAACTAGAAATAGTGAAAGACATAAAACCAAGAAATGTAAACTCTCTCATAAAGCCACCCCCAACAAAATGCCTAAAACAAATACTAAAATGGCATATTTTTCGGATTAATAATGTTTTTATTAAAATAAGAATATTTTTACTGGAAGTTTATCTTATATATTTTAATAATGAAAAATTATTTACTAAATAAATAGATAAATTTTGAAACTGATGAAAAAAAACCTAAGATCGCATTTATAAAAATAGATTTGAATGAGTAAATTTAAGAAGATTTGAAAGAAAAAAATAAGTGAGATAGAAATTATTTGGATTAAGAGATAATAAGAAACAATTAGAAATGACAATAAAATTTATAAAAATTAATTAATGATGTGATGAATTTGATAGATTAAAAGAATATTTTAATTGATAAAATTAATAGTTACTAATTTATGAGATTAAAATTAATTTAAAAAAAATTATTACTAAAATTACTATTATTATTATTTATGCTCTCTTCAATTTTTGAATTGGACTATTTTGCAACTCAAAACAATCATATCTTATTGACTCTAAAACATATCACATCTAAAAAAATTTAAATAAGAATAAAAATGTCAAACCATGTAGAACACTTAACAATCATCATTTTTCTCTTTTCACCATAGTATGGAAATCCTTTAGTCATTCCTTCACTTTTCTATCTTTTTCTAACCCTTATCAAAAATTGAGGAAAGAGTTCAAGAAAAATAAACATGTTTAGGAGATAAGTTTCTTCACATTCTTTGTTTTACTTAGTTTAGTTTTTGTTTTAAAATAAAACTCAAATTTGTGTTATATTTTGTATAATTACTAATGGTATCTCCTTATGAGGTTACCACCTTTTAGAGAATAAAGGATTAAGGAGGAAGTTAGCCCAATCCACATCTTGTTTTTGTTAAAAAGACCCACTTAGAAGTAGAAATGAGAGCATATAGAAGAAGGAACCACATGGACACTTATGAGAGATTACCTTTATGATAATTTTGTAATGAGTATGGAATATTCGCCATCTACCTCATCATTATAATTTTCTAGGAAATACATTTTGTATTTACTAGATAGCCCCTTACTTTTGCTAGATAGTCCTTCCCATCTTTGTAATTTTCTCAAGAAACCATTTCCATTGTCTATTAAGTAAGGGCTTCTCACTATTTGGAAAAGGCTGTCAACTATTGAATTTGAGAAACAACAATCACCACTTATCATGGATGGCCTAATACCCAAAGTGACCTAACTCATTCCATCTCATATCCCCTTTCTATTATCTCCATCTTTTGTCTGTTTTATTCAAATTTCTTTATGTTTTTATGTTCTTGTCCATTTTATGCTTTTGTACCTTTTATTGTTCATATATTTTTGTCTCCATTTCATATTCATTTGAATATTCTCTTCCCTCTTTTGAGCTCTTTTGAAGTATATATTCATATCTAAATAACATTTTAGTCATCTTAAATTAGAAATTATTGAAGAAATATTAACTCACACACCTTACACTCATTAAAACTATAAGATGAATTTATATAAGCAAATCATTCCAAATTAATTGAAACAAACACAACATATGTGCACTTTTCTATTTCTATGTATCATATATTTGTATCATATTTGATTTTTATTTTACCTTTTTATATTTAAATCAAAACTTATGAATAGAAAAATATTTTTGTATTTTTTTAGAGTTTAAATTGGGATCAATTCTAATTCCAACCAAAATTTCCTATTTTTTTTCTAGTTTTCTAAATGATTTAATACAAAATATTTTGAGTGCATTTAAGTTTTTTTTTTTTGCAAACTTTTAGTTACAATTTTAATTTTTTTAAGAAAATAAATTAAAATTTGTGAGGGATGAAAAATAAAATTATAATTTTGAGAAAATAATTGACTTTAGTTTGGTTACAAATTACAATCAATTTAAAAAGTTGTATCAAACTAATTTGTAACAACGATTTTCATCTCACTTAAAAGTTTTGCACATAATATCAACATTATTTCAAATACACAATTGGATTAATCTTAAGCATAAATATAATATAATAGAAAGACAAATGTGTATTTGAACATGTATTTGTCACAATTCAAATCATCTTGAATACATAGACCCAAACATTATCTATACAAATTAGGGTGTCAAAACGAGTTAGACCCGATAAGTCAACCTATCAGCCTACTAAGAAAAAGGTGAATAAGGCTAAAATTTTCAACCCGACAACCCATTTTGACCCAATCCACTTAGTCTGCCACATTGGTGGGTCAACCTATACTAGTTTTTTAATTTAAAAATAAAAAAAATAATAAATTAACTTTTTGTATTATAACTTTTTAAAATATGTAAATATATAATAATATTTTAATTTAAATTATTAAGATTTACAAATTAAATTCTAATTTTTAGTTATAATATAATAATTTAAAATGTAAATGCAATATTTATTTTAATTTATTTAATTAAAAATATTAGTTAATTAATTAGAGATAAAGCCAAATTATAATATATAAATGAGGTGTGCAAACCTCACCTTAAAGGTTTTGTGAGATTGAGTTAGAGTTAAACCCACCTTCTAATAGGATTCAAACATTTCCTCAGTGCTAGGAAGGTATTCGTTTTGTTCTTAAAAAGCTTCAGTATAAAAAAGGTATCAGTCGCTGAGGATGTCTCATGATTTGAATTTGTTAACTCAGAGAACAGGTTAAAAGAAATTACAACAAAATTAGTGTAAAACAAAAGGTAAATGCATAAATTGATCACCTGCATATCAAGATTCTCCACTTAAGTAACTTTGAAGGCGAAGGAAAATTAATATCGGATAAGATGTGAAGTAAATATGGTATAGCCACAATGTAATGACCTGATAATCCTCAACTGCTGAATATCGAATATGGACGAAGAGTATTAACATTCAAACCTTCCAGTGATGTTAGATCCCAAAAGGTGGTGCATGAAAGCATCGAAAAGTTTTACAGATTGGTGTTAGACCATAAAGGTAATTATGAAAGCAATGCCACAAAATGAATGGGGCAGAAGATAAGTTGACAACTAGGATCAACTATTGCAAGGTCCAATATACTTATTGCACAACCATATATCTGTGAGAATCGGATTAAGCATGTTCTAAATTAAAAACACACTTTTGGTTTATGTACAGCTCCTACAATATTTTTTCTTTCTTGTGTGAACAACCGCTAACCAATCAAAACAACAGCTGTCAGATAGGATAAAAGATTCTTCTTTCGTACATGTAAATAAAAAAACCAAAACAAAAATTCAAGGATGACACTGCCATTCTGATATCCGAATGGTTGTGAACAAGTCCTTCATGGGAGAAACTGTAGAGAAATGAGTTGTTCTCGAGAAATTGTAACAAAACCTACTCATCCTCCTGACTTGACTTCCTTCTCTATTGACCTTTAACAAAATGATTACACAAAAAATTGTACAGAACTCAAAAATAGCTTTAAAAGACACGAATGTAAGGCTCGAAAAACTGAATATGTTACAAACTAGACAAACCTGAGTTCATTGAGTACTAGCCTCTAGCATGACATCAGAATTCCTAGCTCCCGTCACTACACTATCACCAGGTAAAGTCAACTACAACTATAAATGTGAGGAGTGATATGATTACAAGGGGCAGAGTGATACATGGAAGGCCATAATTGAAGAATGAATACAACTTTTTATCTTACATAGGAGAATCTGGAATTAAAAGAAGCAAGCAATACGCAAGTAAATTAAATTACTTTGGTTCCACAAACTGTTTGTCAAGTGAACAGAATAACCCATATTTCATAATCACTTTTCAATCCATACATATTTTTCTCTTTCAAAGAACTTACAAAAATAACAAAGACAAAACTAATTCCTCCATTAATTACTTTCCCCTGAAAAAGTTGCAAAGCAAATCAGACCGATCCTCAAAGGCAAATCAACCACTCGGGCACTGCATAGGAATCTAATAAGAGTAACCTCAAAGGCAAAGGGATTAAATACATATAATATCGAAGATGATATAATTTCATTAAATTCAAAATTCAACAAAAAAACCCGTTTGCAAAATGCATCAAAGCTCGTCCTCCATCCTCAAGTACTCTCCCACATCGGCCTGGTGCAGAACAACGATGCCATTGGGATCCAACTTCCTGCAATCCTGCGTAGACTTTGCGGCGATACCGAAACCCAACGGCACATCCGCCATGGAAAATACAACAACTCCGTCGCCGGCGGCAATGTTGTCCGTGATTCTGCCCAACGCGCTCTTCAAAACGTGGTTTCCGTACAAGAAAGACATCTCAGACTGCGGTTTGAGCCATACTTTGTGTTTGGCGTTGGCGGCGAGCAAGTTTAGGGCCTGGACGGTGAGGTGGAAGCTGCCGCCGTGGGTGTACTTGCCGATGCAGGTGCCGAGCGACACAAGGTTAGGACGCGCGACGTTGGTGGCGCGCTTGACGAGGGACTCGCTGGCATAGTAGATCTTGTTCTTGTGGAGGCGGAAGCAGTAGCGGCCAGGGTTGGCGTCGGGGCCCTCGTGAGAGGGGTTCTCGACGATGTTCTTGAGGTTGTTTCCGACGAATTTGAAGAGTTTCTCGAACACTACGCTCGTCTCCTTCTCATCCAAAGGTCTCATCTTCCTCTTTCTCTCTCGCTCCCTCCTTCTAGGGTTTTACAGCGAGATTAGGGTTTTTGGTTTTGTTGACTTCAGAAGATGAAAAAGAGACTAATGCCTCAAAAAGACACCAAAGCCCAAAACGGGAACAATAATTTCTTTGGGTCTCTTTCGGCCCATTGTTTCTTTGTGCCCAACAAACAAATAGCTAGGTGTGTATGGTTACTTTACTTCTCTGTTATTTTTATACGTTTATTTATATATTGTATTGATTCAAAATGTTACTATTTTATATCTTACTAGAAATACATGTCCAAAGGATCTTTATAATATAATTTCTATTATTACTCAATATAGAATATTGTTTAAGCTATAAATTTATTTTTACAAAAGAAATACTTTTATTTTGATTTGATTTGGCTTTTTGATGAATATAAGTGTTAATTAATCTTTTTAATTGTTTTTTTTTTCACACGTAATAGTCAAGAATAAAAGTTATAATTGTATAAAACATCAATATTAATATATATGTGGATATTGTAAATAGTTTGTAGACTATTGGTGCATTAATAAAAGTTACAATTTGTAAATGGAAAATGAAAAAAAAAAAAAACTAAGTCAGAAAGCTTAAACCTTTCGAAATTTCACCACCAAGATTATAACTAGGTGACAAAGATGGAGAGTTGACTGTACGAATACATTAAATTCATAAGTTTTGACTGTACCTTTAAAAATAATACATGTGTGCTCTTCGTAAAATTTCGTGTGCTGATGTGATGCTTATGACATGTACTATAGTTTGATGATTTAGTTTTTTCAAACATGGTATCAACAAGATCATAAATGGGTACACTTTTAGTATCACTTATTGAAACTTCGATCAATGTTTTAGCTTGAAAAGTTTATTGTTTCATCTCATACACGTTACAAATAACTTTTTGAAAATTCTTCGTTGCTTGTAGTGGTGTGAAATGCAATGTTTTAAAATAAAGTTTAGAAATATTGGTTCTCATGTTTAATGAGTTGTATTTTCAACTTAAACTTGCTAAAATATCCCTTAAAATTGAATGTAATATAACAGATGTAGAATAGTGAGTGAAGATAATTTATTTCTTATGCGACATTTTTAAATGTAATAATTGCTACTCTATCACTTTTCAAACTATAAGTTTGATTGAGATGTGCGCCTCAAAATGTCTTCTATCTCACCTCAACACTATAATAAAATATAAGAAAGGAAAAATAAAATGGATGTTTTAAGTTAAGAAAGTCATTAATAATAATTTACCACCAATAAAAAAAATAAAGAAAGTACGTATACATTTAGTTATAATTTTTTTATTTACTTATGTTTTTTCAATAGTATAGCACGTGATATTGGTTAGTCCAATCTTTAATCATCTCAATATTCATATATATGATTGCAAATAGTATAACAACAAAAAGATCATTTTCTATTTTCAATTCAACATTATTCATATATTCTTATCGTTACTAAATGCAAAAAGGGTTTATTTAGTCATTATGTTCGTATCACAATAGGATCATATCACAAAATAATTAAATTTGATGTTAAAAATATGCAATGACATTTCGGTAGATGTTTTCATCTTTCATGATGTTAAATGAAGATGGTAATTTTTTTTTTCAAAATTTCAGAAACAACATTAGTCATTATCATATTTCTCTTCAATATTTGTGCAAAACCTCTTACTCTCTTTCATGTTTGCACTATATCTTTCAAATTTTCAAAAACAATATTAACATCCTCATTTTTCTCTTCCACTTTTTCGCAAAACCTTTTACTCTCTTTCATCTTTGCACTACAAGCTAAATTTGTAAAACAAGTTTTTCAACCTATTCCACTTTGTCTTATCATGATTGTATGTCTTAAATATGTTTTTAGGTTTTTAATTCAAAAGAGGAAAATGAATGACAAAGACAAACATAGTTGTAACTGTGTATTAATTTTTCATAATTTTAATAAAAAAATATTAACAAAACAAATTAGAAAAAAAAAACCCACAAATTTATATGAGTTTTTATAACATTCGTCAATTAACATGTTACTGTATGCTTCTAAATTTCTAAAAATATAATAATAATATTTTAAAACTCAAATTTTTTTTACAATATTATCTGCTTTGTTATTCTTATTTTCTTAATAAATACAATAGATTATATTTTTCATAAGCATCTTATCGGATTGTGAAATGAGTGTTTTTGTCCACAAGAAAAAGTGAAAACAATGAAGAACATAACAATAACTCACAATTTAAGTACCTACGGATGACAATGCTCGTACCTTTCTAACAGGTCAGAGAAGTGCCCAGAATGTAAGCATAAGAAAAACATGAAAATATTATATTATGCTATTGAACAATATTTTACAGTATATGATCCAATCTCCTAGGATTAATATTGGAAAAGAAATTAAAAAGCAGAGATAGACGTGAAGCATACATTACGTAACCAAAAACTTCAACAATTACATAAAGAACACGCCACCTGTCCCGGAAACTAGAAGTAACAAAACAGAGTATAGTGTTGCAAAACCATATTCAAGGTTCACATACTAAGAAAAACTATGTACTCCAAAGAAACAAAGGATTAAAAATCAAATCCACCGGCATCTCCAAAACCAGCATCATAGCCAGCATCGTAAGAACCCACATCAGATATCATGTCTCCGATCAGAAGCCCACCCAACGCTCCGCCAAGCAAACCCGCTCCCAATCCCATTCCAAATTTGTTCTTCCGAGCTCCTTGAGCAGGAGCAGGAGCAGGAGGGTAACCGTACCCGGGTTGCGGCGCGTACCCGTAAGCCGCTTGTGGAGCGTACCCATATGCCGCTTGTGGCGGCGGAGGGTACCCATATCCGCCCGCATATTGTGGCTGCGGGGGAGGAGGATACACGACGGGATACGAGGCAGAAGTGGACCCCACCGCGGGAGCAGGATAAGCCGTCACCGGCTCCGTCTTGGGAGCAGGCGAAATCACAGGCGCTGACGGCGCTGACGATATCGCGGGCTCAGTGAATTTTTCGCTAAATCTGTAAGAAAAACTAAAAGATCCTTTGGGTTTGCCGGAGGGTTTTCTGACCTGGTAACTGACATGCTGGAAGGATTTTCCATCACCGGGTTGGTCGAGGAGCTCCCTGATGGGGACGAGGACCTGGCCGATTTCTTTGTCGGCGGATAGGTTGCGCTCGCAGCGGAGCTTGATTTCGAGGGTCAAGCGATTCTGCCGCGCCAGCGATTCGTCGATGGTGAACTTCTCGGTAACTTTCCACGCGGGGTTGGTGCCGCCGTTTCTGTCGACGGGAGTCTTGATCTTTTGGACGCCGGAGAGCGAAACGACGGCGTACACGTCCATCCTGGAAAAGAGATTCACGTTTTTCAGATCCTTCGCCGATCCGAGGCTGAGTTCCAGCGTTCTGTGTTCCATGGTGACGGCGACGAGGGTTTCGGTGAATTCGCAGATCAGAAATATGAATCTGAAGTTCTTTGTTGCGTTGGTTTTATCTTCTTCGTTCGGAAACTAATTAACACAAATTAAGGTCAACCATCTTGAACTTAAAGTGGCAGTCTTTCGTATTCACGCGTTTTAATAATGATATCCTTTTTTTCTCGGGTTTTATTGCTGTAACGAGATAATTATTTGGCAGAAATAAAATAAATATATTTCTATTACTTTTTATACATATTTTACTTTTTCAGTTATATTATTTTAAGGTTTCGTATATCTTCATAGGGTAATGGTAGGTGAGACATTTGACATTATAAAAGTGTGTCAGAGTATTTATCATTTTTATATTTTAGATTTTTTAAATGAAAAAATGTTCTTTTCACACGATTTGGTTGTCATCTAATAATTTTTATAGAAATAAAATTATCTAAACAAAATTTAATTTTTATATTTTTAGAAGAAAAAAATGTTAATGGATATGAAACAAATTATGATGTGAAAGTACCGGTATTTTTAAAATTTAAAAAAATAAAAAAGGATTAATCTGATGAAACAATTTCTTTCGAAACTTCCAAAGTTTACACTGCTATTGACCAAGTCCTATGTCAGTTGCAAGCGTCTGCATCACTTTGCATATGCACGACCCACACGGCTAACGACTTTTTCCTATTGTCATTTTCAGTTTCACTGACGCGTGTTGTGCGAGCTAATCAAAGAAAAAACTTACAATACCATTTATTTTATTATTTACTAACTTATGTATGTAAAAATAATCTTTCTTTTATTTCATAACAATTACAGTGTTTTTTCGTAAAAGACAAAATAATAAAAGTTCTTTATTCTGTTTTTAATACAAATACGAAAATTGGCCGTTTCCAAGAAGTTGTTGGGATCCTTCTTCCAACGAACTTTATGTTCCAGGATGTTGCACTCCTTTCTTTTATTATATTTTCGTCCTTTTATTAAATTTTAAAATATTACTTCGTTTTTATTTTATTTCTTATAATTTAATTTGAAAAATCCGAAATAAAGCACGCCGAAAATTATTTAATTCTCTATGGTTTTTTTTGGTCTCTTCGTTTTTTGGTCTCTAGGTGTCATGGATCTTTTCGTTAGGAGAAAAGGGGGAGATAATGTCTTACACTCAATAACAAAGAGTACAATGTTTACAAATTAACCCATTTTTTCAAGTTGTTTAAATGTTTTAGGTTAACTTTATGAAACAACAAATAAGTACTAACTTTTAGTTTGGTAACATTTTTTTTAACTAGTCATCTTTTTTTTTCATCCTTTCTTGGGATTAGAAGAGAAAATAAAAATCTTTTTATTTGATTTCATGTATTATGAATCACAAATATTTCTTATATCTTAAAGAGAGTTTTTATCGAATTAATATTTCATATCGATTTTACAACAGTAATTTCAAGATTTTGAGTGACAAAACAGGTCAATCCATTCCGTTTTGATCCAATTTGTATTTAAATCATAAAAAATTGATCGGATAAGATTAACCTCTAACTAAACAATAGGTTAAAAATTATAATTCGTCCTATCATAGGATGAACTAATAGATTGTCCCGCAATTATATATATATATATATATATATATATATATATATATATATATATATATATATATATATATATATAAATCATGTAATTATTTTTTAAGCTTTTAATGGATTAATTAATTTTTTTAATTGGATAAATTAAAATAATTATTATATTTACATCTTAAATTACTTTATTACAATTAATAATTTAAACTTAATTTTTTAAGTGTCAGTGATTTAAATTACAAATACTACATATTTATATTTTTAAAAATATATAATAAAAAAAAATTAATGTTTTCAATTATTTTTATCTTGATTTTTAATTTTTAAAAAATAGATTAGGGGATAGAAGTAGATTGACTTGCTTTTGATCCACTAATATTAGTGTTGTCAAAATGGATTGTAACCTGTGAGTTAATCCGGCTCACCGCGGGTTTGAGTCGGTTGGGTTTGAAGAGAAACAATATTATATATTTATCTATTCAAGACTCTAATATTATATATTATATATGGACATTTGATACAAAAATTATCAATATTAAAAACTTATTTGTTTGCATTTTGTACTTGTTTTTTTATTAAACTTGAATTCTATGATATTTTTTTTCAATTGTCTTCGAAGTTTAACATCATTTTAGAGTTAAATTTATTTAGATTTGAATTAACAAAAATTATTTTAAGAAAACTTATAAATAAATGAGCTAGTGATCGAGCCAAGTTCAAATTTTTCCTAATAAGTGAGTCGAGTTGGGTTGGTTCACTAAGTGACCAACCCATGGTGGACTGAGTCGAGTCGAGTCGAGTTATCCCTTTTGACAGCTCTAACTAATATGACAGGTTAGACGAGTCAGGTTAAAACATGTCAACCGGTTTAACTCGACTTATTCCATTTTGGTAAGTTAAGACTTATGCGAGGTGAGTCAGATTATTAAGTCCGCATTTTTAAAACGGACAATCATATCTAATTTGCATTTTACGGGTCAAGTGCAAATAAACCTAAACAAATCAGACCAACCTGTATTACCATTCATAATATGATATGTGTCACTTATGGAAAAACATTTGATTTGATTTCAACAATATTCTCATTTGTATTGCTGTATACTTTTATGATATTTGCAAATTTTAAATATAAACAATATTTAAAGCTATATTAATCACATTGGTTTTTATCTTGTTTGAAAGTTAATATAACTATCTACAACTTTTACATTTACCGTTCTTCTTAGATTAGTGTAAAATTATACTTAATTGAATCATAATTTTCAAAAGTGAAATGCATATTATGCGTTGTACCTTGCATACGTGATTCTCTAAGTGTATCCTATAAGTGAACCTCTAATATGATTTCTATACAAATACATTTTATTTTCCACAGCTCTATGACAGTAACTATACCCATGTAAAGAGACTTTCAAGATTAGTGTGCAACCTAGTGGACTTAAAACACTAATGCTGTGTTCTTTTGTAGTGATTTGGAGGAGATGATTTGGGAGATATGATTTGAATGAATTTGACTGGATTTGAGAGTAATTTTTTTGTTGTTTTTTTGAGTGGATTTGTGGGTAATTGAGAGTGGATTTGAAAGTAAAGTTTGTGAAAATTAGTGTAGGATTTGATTGATGTGATAAATTTAAAAAATTAGTTTAATTGGTAAAAATTAAAGATTACCAAAATGTCCCTAATTATTAAAATAATATAAAATGTTATTTGTTAATGTTATATTTAATTGTAAAACTGTTTATTTGTTAATGTTATATTTGATTGTAAAAATATGGTTTAATTACTTGCATTGTCCCTAGTTTGGCTGCAACGTGTCAAAGTAGTCCATCTTTTTAAAAAAATTTCAATTACGTACAAACTTGGTTTAAAAGTGTTAATTTCGTCCAAACGTATGTAAAATTTGCTTCAATCAAGTCCCTTCCGTTAAATTCACCAAAACGGACGTTAATTTTTTAGTTCTCTCTCCTCTGCTCCTCTGCTCTGCTCCTCTGGACATTATAAAATAATATAATGATAATATAAAATATAAAATAATACATTAAGCAATTATTAGAAAATTTGAAAATATTATGCATATATATTAAATGAAAAAAACAGTATACGTGGACTAAGTTATACAGAACTTCTGCACAGAGTAATGATTGTGGATGAAACTCTCATTTCTCATATATTTATACTTGGTTTTAGTTTATCTTACAAAAACATGAAAACTAAATCTAAACAAAAAGTATTCTTTTCACACCCATTTTCTGCTTCATTCGATAATTGCTTTTCGTAGTAAAATATTATATTAAAATAATAACAATAAATATAATTAAAATATTATAATTCGTAGTAAAATATTATCTAAAAATCAAATAATTCATTTTTGTGTTCTTTAACTAAAAAGGTATTTACAAAATTATTTATTTTGGTATAATATTGGTTGAACTGTTTCTACATATTTTCATTTTCTTTAAAAAAGAATTATACGTTTTGTGTTAATTATATATATATAATTTATCGTCATTAAAAGTATATTAAAAATATATATAAGATAATAGGATAAATCATATATATTTAAAATAATTTATTAATTAATTTATTTACTAAAATAGTTTTAGATAATAAAATATAAGATAGATATTTATATTTGAGATTAATAAAATTATGTTACTTTAAAATACACACATATTTTAATTAATAGATACTGTATAACTTTAATTTTTTCTTTCAATTAACAGTTAATAAATCATATGTAGCATATTAGTAAAAAAAAAGTGGAATAATAATTTAGATAAAATCATTTAGTTACATCATGATCATGATTTAATTTATGTAAATATTAGATATAAGTGAAAAACATTTTAGTAAAGGAGCAGCAGAGCATAGCAGTAGAGCAGTAGAGCAGTAGAGCAGTAGAGCAGAGAAGCAGAGGAGAGAGAAAAAAAAATTAACGTCCCTTTATGGGATTTAACGGAAGGGACTTGATTGAAGCAAATTTTACATACGTTTGGACAAAATTGACACTTTTAAACCAAGTTTGGACGTAATTGAAACTTTTTTAAAAAGATGGACTAACTTGACACGTTGCAGCCAAACTGTGGACAATGCAAGCAATTAAACCTAAAAATATTTATAAAGAATAAAAAGTTAAAAATAATAATTAAAATTAATTGTAGCCTTCTTATTAAACTAGTTAAACGTAAATGGAGAATTTAAAACAAAAAATTTAACATACAAACGTTGATTTAGCCATTATACTGCTAATTGAAGGAATAAAGCAATAATATCGTCAGTGACCATTGATGGTGCAGGCTGTGAAGATGTTGAAAAGCTTGCACAATACCCTCAACGAACCCCACCAAAAATCTGCAAACTTTAAAAAATTGCTCGAGGGTACACTTGACTTCTCCCATAATATTCGCGCAAATCTCTTCTCTCGGGTGACCAAACTTCGTCCAATCTCGCAAATCCGTCATAGCTTATCCTTGCTCATCCACTCAAACGAACAGCACAGGAGATTCAAATCATCGCTCACAATTTCGCATGAAGAGTATAATCTATTCATGCGAACACACGCTAAGAGAACTTCTAAATCAATTTCAACGTATAACAACTTAAGAAAAAGGAAATAATTTACCTTATTACCACCCAAATATAAAACCATGTTATAAAAAAAAAATAAAACAACTTTCACCTACCAAAAACTACTTGATATAAAATTTTGGGCTAAGGAAAATCTCTTAAAAACTTTCACAAATTTAGAAAACTAACTAGTAACCAAGAGAAAAAAAAATAAAGTTAAACTTACCAATCATTGAGTAAAATATTTTTAAAAATTCAGAGAAAAGCACAAGTCGCTCCCCCTTCCTCGTATGTAAAAACCTCATCCAGAAAGCAACACAACATACATGTATTAAATATACTCAACACTACAAAATCATTATCTTCACTACCTCTTAATTAATATATCCTTTTTATCTAAAATTCTAAAATTAATCCATAATCATATTATATATATATATATATATATATATATATATATATATATATATATATATCACTACTAAAAAATCATTTATTACAAGCAAATTTTACTGTTAAAATATTTCGGCAATTTCTTTTTCGTAAAAAAAAAGTTACCGATATAATTACATGTGAGTTTTCCTGTGTAAAATTAGATCTGTATGAAAATTACTTTTAATATTTTCCATATTACTTGCGTATTTGCCATTATATGATTAGGTACTTTTTCTTTCTTACGAATAAAAAATCACAAAAAAAATGTTAGATCTTTTAAATGATGCTGTAAATGCTTTTTTTGCAAATTTTCTTATGGATATAATTTTGTAAATAAACATATAGATTTTTGGTTTGAAATATTTTCTGAAGACGCAACTTTTTTGTGAATAATATATTCAAAATAATTTTGTTTCTTATAAAATTATTTTGTAGATAACTATTAATAATAATTATATAATTATCTATATATACATTAATTATTATTTTTCTTGGAAATAAAAAATCTCAGGAAATTTGAAATTTACATTTGAAACTTCGTTGCCTTTTAGATTTGAAATTTCATCTATTAAAACTTAATTCATCTCTTCTCCCACAACAGTGACTTGGCCTCATTTTCCGCGAAGATTTCCATTGACGCTACATCCTGCAGAGATTGAAAACATTTACGCACTACAGCTTATATGATTTACGCGCTAGTCTCTGAAGCTTCCAGTTAACCTGAAAAAACCTTGACTCCCAATTTCGAAAGGTATGAAACCCTACCTTGTTCATAAATCTGAATGCTATACTGTTCAATATGTCACTGTATCTCTTCTTTCTTAATGTAAGATCAATTTTGTTTTTGTTATTGGTAGGTATTTTAGTGTGAACCCTAAAGGAGAACACTGAGATTGCAGTGAGGTTGCAGAGAAAGAGAACAACACAAATCTGTTTGTACGATTGGAGAATGCAGGTGCAAATCTGTTAGTGTGATTGGAGAACGTAGGTGCTTTCAAGAGAGAATCAGTGAACTGCAAAATTGTTACGCAGGCGTCCTATGATCAAAACTAGCATGTACTGTTGAGTGTGTCTCTTAGCGCAAATTATCTTGTCTGCATTTTGAGATTGATATTGAATTCACTTTTCATTTTATTTGTAGTTGATGACTCATTGATTTTTTATGAAACCAAATTTGCTTAACCTAATTAAGCTAGCGATCTAATAATGGTTAAGAAATTTTGTTTTTATAATTAGAAATACATTGATTGTTATAGAATTCACTCCCTGTTTATTGGTGTTTGAAAGAATACAGATTATTAATAAATATCACATTATACTGACACCGATTAGTGATGTCATTGTATTTAGCATCTAGTTAATAAGAAAACTAACCATAATTAACATCAACATTTCCTCAATCATGTCAGATTTTCTTCTTTGTTTGGTTGCAGATTGCAACCCAACTCAGTAACTTACAAGCAAATAAAAAGTAGATTATTATGTGTAGAAAGCTGCAGATTGCAGATTGTTTTTACCACTGGTTTAGTTAGTTAGGAAAGCATGTGTAGAAAGCTGGAAGCAGATGCATATGGATGATTGATTCAGTCTTTGAAGTTTGAACCAATGCGTAGAAAGCTAATTCCTTTTAACCTTTTTAGTCTTAGATAGATAGACAGATATAATATAGCTTTTCTTTACAGAAAATCTACAGAGTACATTCACATCTTTTGTTCAAAGTGTGGGACAAAAGGAAAAAAAAGGGACTTTGCACCTAACATAAATGAGATTGGAAGTTAATATAAAATTATCAAAATTATGAAAATAAGCATGTCATTAATAATTATCCTTGGCCCAAAAGTCATGGAGCCAGGGGACATAGGAACGGTACTGAGCTGTGACCATATACCAATCACTTTTACCAAATTCACTTCCAAAAATTTGAAAGATCGTGTCACTGTAACATTACTAATATTTCTCATTATAGGTTGGCCCATGACCTTTCACCTTCATTGCCAGAAACCGGATCCAACCCATAAGTTCACAAACAATTTTGGGTTGTAAAGTAGTGCAGTGGCTAGTGAGTGCTTTGACAACTAATCCAAGGCTACACTACATTTTTCACAGTTCCGAGGATGATAGCAATATAGGCTCTGGCCCAAATTCTGATGTGTTGAATGGGCCTAGCAATGACAACAGAGGAAATATGAGAGAGAGGCCTAGTAGGGAGCACAATATGCCAAATTATCTCCAGGACTACATCACCAAGTAGAAAGATTTCTAGTATTTTCTATTTTGTCAGTATTCACTATATTTGCTGAGCTGTACTTTCTGTTATTGATGCTTTCTGTTTCCACAATTCACGGGTAGCCAATCATTGGTAACGTGAACATTGTTAAATACCCAAACTTGAAATGAATAGAAAGAAAAGAAGAATTTTCATCATCTTTCTCTGTTAATTCTAGGAGGCTCCTTGATCCTCGAAATCAAGGCAACTTATACCTATCAATTTGGTGCTTTCATTGCTCCTCTTCCCATGGCCGAACACAACACACGCTCTAAAACCATTGACGATGCAATTCTCCGCCTCACCCAAAATCAGTCCGCCCTCACCACCTCCCAAAATGAACTCAACACCAAGCTCGACTCCATCATTGCTCACCTCTCCCAGACCGACATCATCAACCCTCAAACCCAATCCCCATCCTCACCATCTTCAACTTCCTTCAAACCTCACATGAAGCTCGAGGTTCCCCGATTTGATGGTCATGATGCTACCGGTTGGATCTTCAAGATCACCCAATTCTTTGAGTACCACTCTACGCCCGAAGAGGATCGACTCAAAGTGGCTTCCTTTTACATGGACGGCGCCGCCCTCAGCTGGTTCCAGTGGGTTCACAAAAATGGCCTGATTCCGTCTTGGCACAATTTCCTTCAAGCCCTGGAAACTCGTTTTGCTCCTTCTTACTATGAGGATCCTCGTGGCCTTCTGTTCAAGCTCACACAAAGCGGTACGGTTAATGATTACCTTACTGAATTTGAACGATTGGCTAGTAGAGTTGTGGGTCTTCCCCCTTCATTTTTGTTAAGCTGTTTTATTTCGGGTCTTTCTCCTGAGATCAAACGGGAGGTTTTGGCTTTGCAACCACTAACCTTTACACAGGCTGCTGCCTTGGCTAAGTTGCAAGAAGATAAATTTCATGACCTGAGAAAAGGTCCCCGGAATCGCTTTTCGTTTCAGCCCTCCCCGATTTCCACTTCTCTGCCACCGCCTCAGGGGCGCTCTTCCTCCCCTCTGCTACCCACTCCTTCCAAGACCAACTACAAAAAGCTCTCTCATGAGGAAATGTTAGCTCGTCGTGAGAAAGGCTTGTGTTACAACTGCGACGAAAAGTTCCACCCTGGCCACAAATGCAAGGCACGTTTCTTTCTTTTGGTTGCGGAGGAAACAGAGGTTGATAACACTACCCTTTCTGATTCTTTGGCAGCTCCTGACCCGGATCCTCTCCTTGCCCAAGATATACACAATGAGCTCTCTTCAGCCCAAATTAGCTTCAATGCACTTTCAGGTTTAACGGCACCAGAAGCCCTTCGTCTTTTGGGCCTCATTTCAAAGAAGCAAGTAACTATTCTTGTGGATGGCGGCAGCACTCACAACTTCATCCAAGACCGTGTAGCTAAGTTCCTTAACTTACCACTGCAACCCACCCCCACACTAAAGGTGATGGTTGGCAATGGTAGTGTTATTGAATGCCACCAATTTTGTTCGGCTGTTCCAATTTCCATACAGGGCCATATTTTCACTGTTGATCTTCATGTTTTACCCATCAGCGGTGCAGATGTAGTATTGGGCATCCAATGGCTTAAAACCTTGGGCCCAATAGTGACTGACTATTCTCAGTTGACCATGCGTTTCGACAGAGAGGGCCGTACAGTTGAATTAAGTGCAACCTCACCTTCTGGACCTCAACACATTTCCGCCCCTCAACTCAAACGTATTTACGAGACCAACTCTGCAGCAGCTTATTTCCATATCCAGCTTTCACCCACATATTTTCCATCTCAACCATCTACAGTTACCCTTCCTACTCACACACATCCCCACCTCTCCTCTATACTCCACAAATACCAATCACTCTTCATTTCCCCCACCTCTTTACCCCCAACACGCCCAACCGACCATCATATACATCTTTTGCCCCACTCTTCTCCTGTCACGGTGCGCCCTTACCGCTACCCTCATTTTCAAAAGTGCGAGATTGAGAAACAAATTGAGGAACTCCTACACACAGGGCTAATACAACCAAGTCACAGCCCTTTTTCCTCTCCGGTCTTACTTGTTAAAAAAAAGGATGGTAGTTGGAGATTTTGTGTGGACTTTCGAGCCCTAAATTCCATCTCTGTGAAGGATAAATTTCCTTTACCTACTATTGATGAACTTTTGGATGAATTAGGTGGTGCAAAGTGGTTCTCCAAGTTGGATCTTCGCCAGGGATTCCATCAAATCCGAATGCACGAGGCTGATATTCATAAAACTGCTTTCCGCACTCACATGGGCCATTACGAGTTTCGGGTCATGCCTTTCGGCCTTTGCAACGCCCCCTCTACTTTTCAAGCAACTATGAATGAATTGTTAAAGCCATTTCTTCGCAAATTCGTCATCGTTTTCTTCGACGATATCTTGGTTTATAGCACCACCTGGGAGGCCCACTTAGACCATCTGGAGCGCACTTTTCAAACCTTACTTCAGGGTCAATTTTTCCTCAAAGGTTCCAAGTGCCTTTTGGCTCAACAGCAACTTGAATATTTGGGCCACATTGTATCGGCACAAGGGGTGGCCGCTGATCCTTCAAAAATTCAAGCCATGGTACAATGGCCCTCCCCAACAACCTTAAAGGCTTTACGTGGCTTTCTTGGTTTGACAGGATTTTATCGTCGTTTCATCAAGGGATACGCTTCTATCGCTGCTCCATTGACAACCTTATTAAAAAAAGATAGCTTCAACTGGTGCTCTGCTGCCCAATCCGCTTTTGATCAGCTCAAGAAGGCAATGACCGAAGCCCCGGTTCTGGCCCTTCCGAATTTCAAGCTCCCTTTTCAACTTGAGACCGATGCATCGGGTTCTGCTATGGGTGCCGTCCTGATGCAACATGATCATCCTATTGCATTCTTCAGCAAGCCCTTCTGCCCTAGACTACTTCGTTCTTCCACTTATGTCCGTGAATTACATGCCATCACCTCCGCTGTGAAGAAATGGCGCCAATACTTATTAGGCCATCCCTTTGTTATCCTCACGGACCACCGTAGTCTTAAGGAGCTAATGTCCCAATTGATTCAGACTCCTGAGCAGCAAGTTTATCTTTCCAAGTTGTTGGGTTACGACTATACCATACAGTATAGAGCAGGCAAACATAATGTGGTTGCGGATGCCCTTTCTCGCCCCACTGATACTGTGCAGAGTCACTTTTTCATCCTTTCTATGCCTCGCTTCATTTTCTTGGATAGATTACGCCAATCTCTTCAAGACAGCCCTGACTTTGTTTCACTGTTGGCTAAGGTGCGACGCGACCCTGCTTCTTTCCCTCTTTACAGTATTCATAATGATCTTCTCTTGTATGATGGCAAGATATGGTTAAATCACGACAATCCTTTTATCCCTCTTCTTTTGGAAGAATACCACACTACACCCTTGGGGGGTCATATGGGCCTATCCAAAACTATGGCACGTATTCAGGGCAACTTCTTTTGGAAAGGTATGCGTTCAATTGTTCATACTTTCGTCTCTCAGTGTTCCATCTGTCAGCAGACCAAATATGAAACTCAGAAACCAGCTGGTTTATTACAGCCCCTACCACTTCCACATGACACTTGGGAGGATCTTTCTTTAGATTTCATCACTGGATTACCTCCTTCCTTGGGCCATTCTGTAATTCTTGTGGTTGTTGATCGGTTCTCTAAAGGTGCTCATTTTGGTACTCTTCCCACTCATTTCACTGCATTTAAAGTTGCCCAACTCTTCATGGACATGGTTTGCAAGCACCATGGCATCCCACGTAGTCTGGTTTCGGATCGTGATCCGATTTTTATTAGCAGATTCTGGCGTGAATTGTTTCGTTTATGTGGTACAAAGTTGCGTATGAGTACATCGTACCATCCCGAAACTGATGGGCAGACTGAAGTTCTCAATCGCATTTTGGAACAGTATCTCCGCTCTTTTGTGCACGACCATCCTTCCCACTGGGGCAAATACATTTCCCTTGCTGAATGGTCTTATAATACTTCAATCCACTCTGCTACTGGGACCTCTCCTTTCCATATTACCTTTGGCAAACCTCCTCCCTCTATTCCTTTTTATTTAACAGGATCCTCTTCGGTGGAGGCAGTTGATTCCTTACTTACATCTCGCCAAGTTCTTCTTGATCAGTTGCGTGCGAAGCTCGAGAAAGCACAACTGACCATGAAAGCAATAGCAGATCGTCAACGCAGAGATATCTCTTTCCAAGTCGACGATTGGGTTTATGTTCGTTTACGACCATATCGTCAACGATCTCTTCATTCCCCTACCACCCCGAAGTTAACCAAGCGCTACTACGGTCCCTTCCGCATCACTGCTCGCATCGGCCCTGTCGCCTATCAACTCGATCTTCCTCCGAGTTCAAAAATTCACCCTGTGTTTCACTGCTCTCTTTTAAAGCTGCACAAGGGCCCCCTTCCAACTACCCCTACCAGTTTGCCTCCTCTGGCACTAGATAACAAGCCTATTATCGAGCCACTTGCAATTATGGACACCAAAATGGACTCTTCTACCTCACCACCTACTAAGCTTGTTTTAGTCCAATGGAAGGGACTTGCACCTGAGGATACAACTTGGGAGCCTTGGACGGATCTCATTTCTGATTATCACCTTGAGGACAAGGTGCCTTTTGCAGTGGTGGGTATTGATAGCAATATAGGCTCTGGCCCAAATTCTGATGTGTTGAATGGGCCTAGCAATGACAACAGAGGAAATATGAGAGAGAGGCCTAGTAGGGAGCACAATATGCCAAATTATCTCCAGGACTACATCACCAAGTAGAAAGATTTCTAGTATTTTCTATTTTGTCAGTATTCACTATATTTGCTGAGCTGTACTTTCTGTTATTGATGCTTTCTGTTTCCACAATTCACGGGTAGCCAATCATTGGTAACGTGAACATTGTTAAATACCCAAACTTGAAATGAATAGAAAGAAAAGAAGAATTTTCATCATCTTTCTCTGTTAATTCTAGGAGGCTCCTTGATCCTCGAAATCAAGGCAACTTATACCTATCAGAGGAGAGACGCCAACCCTCTCATTTTCCTTTTTATTAATGAATTCAATCTGGCCACATGATTCAGAACACACTTCTTATGATACTTATTCTATTATGATATACTAATTTTGTAGTTATTATAGCATTCAAAATTGGTTCATATCTCATTACAATGGTTGATTCATATTCAGCTCTCTTTATTATTGATGAAATGTCTTCCATTTCTGCTCTGGATTTCCGCAGGGATGAATGAAGAGTTGATGTGGCCATAACTAGCTCTGAAAACATTAAAGTGCTACATGGTGTGATGTGTTGCTTCCAAGAAAAGTCCCTTTGAACGAAGACATTAGGACTTTTTTTTCATAGGCTTACTGGTTTTAATTTCCAAAATTCAAATTAATAGATGTGTTTTCTGAATTATTTTGTCTACATTGTTGACTATCATCTGTTAACACTCTACCATTCATTGCATAATTGAGCTTTGTTCCGGTAGGGTTTGGAGGTCCCCCGCTAAAACACTCTTGGTCGTACTGAAGACTGGATGGGCGTTGAAGATCGGACGGACGGACGTTGCCCGCTCTCCCTCCTCCTTCTCCAAGCCAGGCGGACAGACACCTGTCAAAGGCACTCCGACGCTCAAGTCAGTAAAATGACCGAACGGTTGGCACCGCATATAATGCATGTGTGCATAATGAGCAACGTCGTCCAGAAATCATACTTGGGACTCTTATTTATACTGGTTGTAATGGGTTTTTAGCTTTTGTCGGCCTAATGACGGTCCAATCACGCCTTAATCTTCATTAGGGACTTTAATGAGCTATTATAGGCCTGGATGATCGGCCGGGTGGATGGTCGGCCTGGATGATCGGTTGGGTGGTTGGTCGACCTGGATGATCAGCCGGGTGGTTGGTTGGCTTGGATGATTCGGCCGGGTGGATGATCAGCCTGTGGCGTTGGCCTGGTGGATGATCAGCCTGGATGATCGACCGGGTGGATGATCGGCTTGGATGATCGGTCGGGTGTTTGGTCGGCTTGGATGGTCGGCCTGATGGATGATTGGCCTGGATGATCGACCTGGATGATCGGCCGGGTGGTTGGTCGGCCTGGATGGTCGGCCTGAGTGGTTGGCCTAGTGGCGCAGTACATCAGCCCCCCAAGCCCGAGCATGATGATAATGATGCCGATCATCCAGGCTGACCAACCACTCGGCCGATCATCTATGCCGATAATAGCTCATTAAAGCCCCTAATGAAGATTAAGGCGTGATTGGGCCATCATTAGGTCGACAAAAGGTAAAAGCCCATTACAACCAGTATAAATAAGAGTCTCTGGTATGATTTCTGGACAGACTACTCATTATGCACACCATATGCCTTATTTGTGGTGCCTACCTCGGTCATTTTACTGACTTGAGCGTCGGAGTGCCTTTGACAGGTGCCCGTCCGCCCGACTTGGAGAAAAGGGAGGGAAAGCGAGCAATTTCCGTCCAGTCTTCAACGTCCATCCAGTCTTCAGTACTACCAAGAATGTTTTAGCGAGAGACCTCCAAACCCCACTAGAACACTAGCCATAACTTTTTAGATTTCTAACTAATTTGTTTAAAAGTTTTATATTCCTTCGCAGAGAATTTTTTTACCAGTGAAAGTGCATTAGTCAAGTGGATATGAACAATACATTCTCAGTGGCGTGCGAGGAAACAGAGAAAATGTATAAATATTTAATCATCATTTTTCTCATATTTGTATGTAAATACGGTTCAAAACAGAATCAACCCAATTCTAAAACATTTTTAAAGTACATGGTTCGAATGTTGACTTAAAATTGTTTCCTTTCTTAAGACTTTCTTTATTATTTAGACATTCTAATTAAGTGTTATTTGATTAAAATTAATATTATAATAAATATGTTTTAAATATATCAATAACCATATTTTTAACTTGGATGCATGATTTTTTTTTATCAATTTCTAACTAAGATGGTTCTAATTACAATCTAATTCTATTAAATATAATTATTAATTTTTGGAACAGTTAAATTAATATGGATCGATGAATGTATATAAAGTACAAAAACTAAAAACCCAAATAAAAAATGACAGAATCCTTTTCTTATTTTTTAAATATACTTTAAGATCACAACACATTAAGTATAATAACTCGTTTTAATGTCCAGGTAACATAGAAAATTCATATAAAAGGTAACAGCCCATCTAAAACAAATTAAATAAATTGAAGACGACAATTTTTTTCTATTAATGGATTAAATAACAGTAACAGAAAAACAAAACAATACATGAAAGAAAGGTTATATACAATATAAAAAACACTAAGACAAAAGAAAAAGGTTATATAATATTTATAACATTTAATTATATTTTATCATTAATATATTGTAATGTTTTTAATGAAACAATTAAGTTAATAGGCTACATGATGTAATTAATTAGGTATGTAAAATGTAATTTGAAACTTTATATAAGGTTTAGAATTGAATTCTTCGTTGTGTAGACTTGAGTTAGACTGTATATGTTTGAAAAAGGCTAGTTAAATCAGATTACTTTGCCATAATATTCACATGTTTTAGGTGTGAAATATTCAAAATTTGCTGAGGTTGTTAATTGTAAGTTCGATAAAAAAAAAGTTAATAAATCTCAATTCTAAATTAGATTTTTTATTTATTTTCCTTTTTAATATATTTATTTATTGGTAGGTATAAAGTAAACACGATGACGTGAATAAAGACGAAAAAAGAGAGAAAAAAGCTTGAATGGTAATCAATGGAGGAATTGCTTTGCGGCAACTAAAGGTGGAAACATTGTGAGGGAGGACCACCATTCCTTTAGCACACCACTATCTTTTTTCTAAATCCACCCTCGTTTTTTTCTCTTACTTTTTTTCTTATAAATTTTTTGGTTTTTTTCTTTTTTTCTTTTTAAGTGTTACTCCTCTCACCTATTATAAACTAAACGCATAGAAAATTAATTTTTAAAGAATTGTGTGAAAGTATATATAACATAATATATAATACAATAAGACAATTCGTCTATAATATAAATATAACTAAAAAAAGAGAGGATAATTTCAGATATTTGAGAGAGAAGTTTCTAAACTACCTATTTTGTCTTCTTACAACCTATAATACATGAGTGTAGATATTTAATTTTCTTTTGGAAAAAGTTTGAAAACCAATTTAATGTAAAAGAGAGAATTTGCGTTGAAATTTATTTGATTTTGAATTCGAACGGACCAAATACTTAGTCCAATCCTCATACAGACGTAAAAAATTATAAACATAACCTTATAACTAGTATCTACTAAAAGAAATATTATTTATTAAAGAAAAAAATATTTTTCCTATTTTAAAACTTATTTTTAATTTTGTGTTAAATTTTATTGTAACTTTGTCATGATGTAACCAATTAACTTGAAATCATCAACGAGATCAAAGATCAAAGAAATTCGAATTAGGTGATATTTTTTTGGTCCATACAAATAACTTTTAGTGCAACAAAAATTATAAAGAAAGTGTGTTTTGACTAATAATAATATATTATAATAGTAATTATAATAAAGATAAAGATTGATTTGTGAATAAAAAAAAGGAAAATAAAAGAGAGAAAGGTTTAGCAATAGGGTAGGACATAGGTGAATCTGAAACTGAGAAAGAAAAAGAATACGCTGAAATGCCATAATTTCTCGTCAATTGAAAACAAAATTTTGTTCTCATAAACTCAACAATCATTTACTTCATTTCTTTCTATAAATAAACTGCGCCTTTCTCCGCCAAATCTGACTCAATCGGATAGAAAACTTGTTTTCTCTGTTCGTCTCTCTCTCTCTCTCTTTCTCTCTCTTCATCTCTCTCTCTCTAGTCTCCAATGTCGGCTCTCTTCTCCATCTCCCCGAGGTCCCTTTCCTTCTCTCTGCACATGCACAGATCCTAAACCCTAATTTCTCTATCGACTTCTCTCCGATTTTCAGAAACCCTAATTTCATTAGCCGTTGCAGGTTGTAGCCCTAAAACGGAGGAGACTATTTGCGGCAATGGAGGAACCGAGTAAACTGAAGCGTGCCTTGATTGATTCCTCGGCCGGAGCAATTTCCGGAGGAATATCACGGACTGTTACCTCGCCCCTCGATGTTATAAAGATTCGATTCCAGGTTTGTTTGTGTCTGTGTTATGTTTTTTTTTGGTTGGAATGGTTATTTCAATTTAATTGTGGTGTTATTCACGCTCGAAATCAAAATAACAGGTTCAACTGGAGCCCACATCTTCGTGGGCTTTACTACGTAAGGATTTGGCTGCAGCTGCGTCTGCACCATCAAAATATACTGGCATGTTTCAAGCAACGAAGGATATTCTTAGAGAAGAAGGCGTTCAGGTAGAGGAAGCAATAAATAAAGCCTGCGATTTTTGTTACCCTTTTATGTTTATCATTGTGTGCGTGTTTAGGAGCTAAAAGCTTCTTTTTTTTTTTCTTATCCTTTTTCCAGGGATTTTGGCGGGGAAATGTCCCGGCATTGCTCATGGTTATGCCGTATACAGCTATACAGTTTACAGTTTTACATAAGTTGAAGACTTTTGTCTCTGGCTCTTCAAAGACAGGTATTCTATTTTGTAATTTACGGTCTCCATGCGGCGTCTTCACTAATACTATCTTTTATTTTACAGTGTTAGTGTTAAATTGAATACATTCTCAACCGATAGAAATAATTTTTCTGGAGTTTTATTAAATTCGTTGCGGTATTTGCTGAATACATTTAGACCAATTTATTTTGCATAAGGCTCTTATTCAATTATACCAATTTGTTTTGCCTAAGGCTCTTTTGGGGAGGAGGGTGCTGTCTGTAGTTAACCGGTGTGTACTCTATAAATGCTAGCTAAAGCCTATTGCCATACACTCTGCACACTTCAGAAATATAATTATTTAATTATTATATACTAAAAGATGTCCTTTATTTTTTATTTATAGTATTTTGTTTTTTTCATTGATTGCTTTTTTGTTTGTGCAGAGAATCACATTAATTTGAGCCCTTATCTTTCCTATGTCAGTGGAGCATTAGCTGGGTGTGCAGCTACAGTAGGTTCATACCCCTTTGATCTTCTCCGTACCATATTAGCATCTCAGGGTGAACCGAAGGTATAAGCATTATTAGTTTTAAGTTCATTAAACAGATTCAAACTAAATTTATGTAATGTTAGTTAGTGTTCTGTAGAGTGAAGCAAATTATTGATCTTCTTTTTAAATATATTCATTTGGTTCTTAAACTTTAGGCTTTTATCTTCTCCATCATAAAGATGAGCCTGCACTTCATTCTTTGGGCTTGAATGTTTATTCTTTGACATCACTTTTTTGTTTTATCTGTTCCTGTTGCTTGTTGCGAGCTAGAGGATGCTTCATTTTCAAATGAGCTCTATCAACAGTTTTGTTAGTTTTGAGTTGTGTCCACCTCAAAGTTATGCTATACTTCTAAAATGCACTATTGTTCAAATGCCTTGGGAGACACCAACCTTTATACTCTCTACATTGGAGAGAAATCAAATCTGATATTCCTCAAGATATTGTAGTTTGAAATTTTAAAGTATTTATTTTTCTGTTCTCGTGGATAATGTGAGAAATCTACGCACTCATTTATTGTTTTCTTTTTCACACTTGTTAACTAATGTGAAACAGAGGAAGGAAATCAAATTAAATGTCAAGTGGAAGGAACTCAAATTAAATGACAAGAGCTACTTTTTAAGGGATATATTTACTCCAAAGAGTGAATTTAGTCTGATGGTTGTAATGGGTAATCCATCTCATGCGGTTAGATTAAAAGAAAGAGGATTAACTCTTTTATATTTACTTTTGGAGTAATTTGATCCCTTCTCATATTGGTTATTCATATATTGTTAAGGAAAATCCTGGAGATGAATGCCTTGCAAACTATAACATCCATTCTCTTTCATTGATTATACTGAATCATTGACAGCTGCAGACCATAAGTCACAATAGAATCTTGTTATAATACACTCTGGACTATGGTGAATACCTTGAACCTTATTAAGTTTGACTTCAGCTTGGTTATGAAATGGGCTCAAGTATCAACCCATGGTATACTAGTATTGTATGTTTCCAGTTTAAGGATTGCTATGAACATTGTGGTGGTCCTTTGAGTACTTGTGGCAGATGAGATCTTCATTAATGATTTCATTAACTCTAAACGCTTATGGTTTTTATGCTGTTTTGTTTTGCTTTGTATGGAAATAAAGATCTTGTTTTGGTCCATTTTGAAGTTTTTTTTTTTTTTGTAACAAGCATTTGCCAATATCCTGCTATAGGTATATCCAACCATGAGATCAGCATTCATTGATATTGTTCGTACACGTGGATTCCAAGGCTTGTATTCCGGACTGTCCCCTACTCTAGTGGAGATTATACCTTATGCAGGTCTACAATTTGGCACGTATGATACATTTAAGCGTTGGGCCATGGTACAATTCCAGTCCTTCTATTTAAAACTCATCTGTATTTGTTGCCGTGATTATTCTCTGCATTCTTTGGATGTTATACTTTGTTTATTGTGAAACTCTAATGTGGTGAGATGGTAGATTCCCATGGACACTGCATGATCCAGTCTGCCATGCTTTGTAATATTATTCCTTCATATTGTAGGCTTCTCGGTGGAATGCGATTCTCTGATTCAGTTTTGAGGATTGCCCTATATGTGCATTTTCAGTTTCAATATACATTTTGTCTCATCCTTGTTTTATCTGTTGCCTTGCTTTTCAGTGTGGACTCTGCGTATGAATTACTACTGCCATTTACTGGATGAATTATTTGCACTATTAATGCTGCTACACTGTTTTCAATGTTGTCCAAAAAAGAATCTATTTTCAATTTTGAATGAGAAACTAGTGGTGTGCAGAACTCATCTGTAGTTAGGTTGACGTTTTGATTATATTGCAGATTAAAGTTGATGAATTATTAGCAGAAGAGAAAATTAACTTTTGAAATTATGTCACTATTGGTTTATTTCCGCTTGTCTTAAAGCTTCACGCAGTTGATGAATGTTTAGTTTACTTTAATTTTGTATTGTAGTGTTTGGTCCTGTTAACATATAATGTATTGCGGGTGTGAAATTGTAGGCTTTGAATCATAGATTTTCGAACGCTGCTCCAGAAGACAACATCTCTAGTTTTCAGCTTTTCCTTTGTGGGTTAGCAGCTGGAACATGTGCCAAACTTGTCTGTCATCCACTTGATGTCGTCAAGAAAAGATTTCAGGTAAACCTCTACACATATTAAAGATCATTACAGGGATTGGATGTTCAATTTCAGAACTTAGTTTTAGATATCCTCGCCTCTCAACCTTAAAAATTGTAGTTTGGGGATACATAAGGAGAGGGTGTTAAAGAAAATTGGACATTGTGTTATTCTGTCATTGTCATTTGTAATAATGGATCTTCATTCTTTCTTGCTGCAGATTGAAGGGCTTCAAAGACATCCAAGATATGGAGCTCGAGTTGAGCATCGTGCATACAGGAACATGTTGGATGCCATGCAACGGATATTGCGATTAGAGGGTTGGGCTGGTTTGTACAAGGGGATAATCCCATCGACTGTTAAAGCTGCACCTGCTGGTGCTGTTACATTTGTTGCTTATGAGTTGACATCAGATTGGCTAGAGTCCACTTTTAGTTGATTTTTCCCCACTTTTTCTTCCGTTATTAATTATATTCTTTTTCAATATACAAATTGATCCCTCGTAGTGTAGGAAGAAAGTGAGGGATTTAATTCATTGTAATGATAGTTGTAGATGGAAAAGATTTGTTCTTGATGTCTACGTCTGATATCGAATTCCAAATGTATATTTCCAAGATGGTGCAAAGCCTGTCTAGAATCGAATGGTGTTTGGATTCAACCTAATTGTAGTCTTGTAGTTAAATTCGGTAATAGTTAATGAATATCTTTTTGTTTTCGAGGTTGAGACCATGCTGTGCCTATTCTTTATGATAATTCTGTTGGACAAAAGTAGTCTATCCTCAAATTTGTCATTTTTGTAGGCTAATAATGTCCTTCTGCAATCCCCAAGATTCCAATTATTGATATTTGATGTCCAGGATTCATCCTTCTGCCTTTCATAAACAATCCCATCAGTGTGTTTTTGCATCATTGGTTGGTTGTAACCTGGCAAGTGATTATATTTTAACCTAACACCTCAATTTGACAAACTGAATGGAGTTCGTGGAGTTTCATGGCTCACTACGGGCTGGTTTTGGTGTTGATGAAGATATGAAATACTAAATTAATAAACTATACAAGGTATGATTTTCTAAAAACTAACTTTTAATTTGAATTTTAGTTTATAATTGAAAAATGTATAAGTATATGGTTAAATAATTTAAGTTTATTATTATTTTGTTGAAAGTTTATAGGTAGGAATTGATGATTTCTACTTTTATTTAAAATTAGCAAAATTAAATTCAATGTATAGTTTATTAAAATTATTCACTCATCAATGTATATCCTATACATTCAGTTTAATTTTCTAATTTTAACTACAATCATCTAGTTATCAATTCCTACTTTGAACAAAAAGTAATACACTTAGACCATATAGTTATACATTTTCCAGTTTTATTATCTAAAAAAATTACAACAATTAAAAAATATGAGTAAATTAAATGAGTAAATTCATTTTCCATTTCTTAAATAAGTTTTTCCCATATCCAACCTTAAATATAAATATTTTTTCATCTTATATACATATAAGTTTTTTTTTAAAACAAAAAATTATTACAAAATCAAAGAAATACAAAAATTAAACAATACAAAATATTTAACTATATACTTCTACATTTTTCAAATTCCTTTATTGAAAAGTACATAAAACAATTAAAAAATATTAATACATTACTTCTAAATATTTAACACTATCTTATATTTAATTTAATTTTCTTTTTCCATTATTAATTTTGTATTATATGAAATATACCGATCGGAGTTAATGGTCATTTATGAGCAGTTACGAGATATATTAGCATGTATTAATAGGTTTAATGACTTAAAAATATCTTGCTTTAATGGTTAATCAATGTGTTTGGCTGCTACAAGTCTTAAAAATATATTATTGATGTTCAGGTAAAACAACATTGATCTATCCTAATAAAATAAAGACCTATTTGAAAAAGAAAAAAAATATATCTAACTTGAACGTCTTCTTCTGCAAGTCAACAATCCATTTAAGTGAATCGAAAAAGATTAAACGATTGAAAGAGAGCAAAGCAAGGAAGAAAGATCCCGACCCTCAAATAGTTTCAACCAAAACAAATTTTAAAATAAAAAATTATAAAACTAACTTCATGAAATCTAACTCATACAAATCAATCATCTTTAAAATTATGTTTTGAAATCTTATTTACCTCAAAAGATATATAAGATGAGATAATGAAAGAAAAAGTATTTAAATTATCTTAGTTTTTCACATGTGAACTTTTTAACGTAAGTTATGTTAAATTATTACGACATGTAGTAAAGTATTTATTTTTTCTCAAAATTTAATTCTCTCTAGCGTACTTTTTTTACATTACTTTCATTATTGATTTAATTTACGTGGAGTACTATCAACAATTGATTATACATGAGACATGCTTAAATCAATTTGATCAGATAATTCATTATTGATTCTAACATTTATCTTTATTTAATAAGACCAATAATTAAAAAACATAATTTTGAAAACCTTAAATTGTAATTTCAATGAAACGTTCTCATGGAAGACGTTTCAATTTCTGTCCATTTTTAACATTGAATCTTGCTCGAATCACAAAAAATATTATAACATTAGGGTAAACTAAAGTCTCTTACCAGTTGTCATATGAAGATCATACTGATAACAAGAAACACAGTCTCACACTAACATTGTACGAACTACACATCTCATGAACATCACACCTTGCAATTTCATTCAACTCTTTTCGAAACACTTGGAAATTCAAATACTTTCGAATTTGAGCATAGGGTCAATGATAGTGATATCACTTTTTGTTAGATATTTGAATTATAGAAATTAAATTATAAATATAAATTAGCATTAGTGATTCTATTTATACTAGAAATAGAAAATATGATGGCATGTGTGTATGACTTCATTATTGGATTATCGCTATGGAGACATCTGCAGAGAATTAAAGTACTGAAAATAATAAAACCATTTGCTGGAATTTAATAAAGAAACCGACAACAACATCAGATTGGGACGTAATTTATGTCCGAAACTGATAGTTAGTTGGAATTTGGAATTACGAAATGTTGAAAACAAATCAAAACTTTGACATTATTATAAAAATGAATTTTGAATTTTCTAACAGAATATTGATATTTAAAATAAAGGAAAATACTTTTATACGTGCTATTTTTTAATTCAAAGGAAATTTGGAAAAAGTTTTATATTTGTCTTTTCTCGATATTCTGGCTACTTACAATATTTATTAAAAAGCTACAAATATTTAGAAGTCAACTTTTAAATTATTTATCATATTTTGTTTTCACTTTTATAAGGTCTTGTGACTATATTCCTTTCTGTATAATAAAACATCCTAACAAGAAAAAGTAGGTATTAAATCATTTATGTATTATACTTGTTGGAAACGGAAGTTTAGGTTTTGAAAGACGTAAAACAAAAGTGGACAAAGTCATTTTCAAATGTCAATTGCAGAGAAGAGAATTGACAGAATGAAAAATTCTTAAAGAAAAGACATTTTTCCAAATATTGGGAACGAAAAGAACTGAACAAACAATACATTAAAGTAAAGATAAAATAAATAAAAAAAATAGAGACTTCACATCAAGGATGAGTTAATATGTATGTACTTAATCTTAACCCTAAAGTCTGATTAAATCACATTTTTAGACCTAAACTCAATTATATATGGGTTCACCCTGAAACTTGAATGGGACAAATCAAGGTTAACCTAAATTGAAAGTTCAAAAAATAAGATAATGACAAACTTCGGTATCATTAGTTAAACAGTTCACTTAAATTTTAAAATCTATACAGCTAAGTAAATTTGAACACAAAAAATATATCACTACAAAGCAAATTTGGTCAACTTGAAGATATGTTCTCATCTAACAGTAGGTCAAGATTTGGAAAATTGGTGAAAAATTCTTTTTGTTTGAGGAGAAAAGTCAAGCCATAAACACCCATTACTTTACATACAGAGAACATGGCTTTCTGATTCACAACTTGGGAGGTAAACTGCCCTCTCCATGCAAATATAAATAGCTACGCTTGGTCTAAGCGAAATGGTAAATTATTAGAAACAACCATAACAACGATGAAATCACATCATATATGAATGTATAAAGAAGGACATACCCATTCAATAGGGAAAGGCCTTTGATAACTGCTCCATTTACTTTTCTTCTGTCATCTGACAGAATCTGACGAGGTTTAACATAAAAAAGAAAAAGAAAAACTTTTGTCACAATGTGCATTGGCTTACTGTGTATTTTGTTCATAACCAGGGGCAGCAAGGGTTGACTGAAACGATGTCTGGCATTGAGGACTGGCACTGCAACTAAGAAATGAGAAAAGCATAAAAGTTCAATTCCAGGGACTAGACATCTCTCAGATTCTGTTGATTGCAAAAGCTGAGAAGACCAGAGGGATTTCTCTATGTAGCTTTTAGTACATTCTATTGGAAAGATTTGAAAGTTTTAAGCGATTAAAAACCTTCCTTCGAAGTTAATATCTAACATCCATTATGTGCAAAACCACTTCAATCAGTGAAAAGGCTGCTATCTTGTTCATGTCATGCATGCCATCTAACGATATTGGATCCAGATAATCAAACTTCCACTGCTTGTATTCAAAGAAGTAGCATTCACATCCTGAGTCTAGAGTTGAGTTTGAACACTCAGTTTCATTTATCCTTCATTAAACTTGGAGCCTGTCTATATTACAGTCACTTCCGGGGCTACCATTACAGACGACATCTGTTTTTTCTTCTTTTTCAAGACCAGTACCAGCATTACTAGAGCATCCCACTTTGCGGGATACGGAAGGTCTCGTTATTGAGCTGTCTTGAAGATAATCTCTACTTCTTCGCTTCTCCTTTCTGTCTAGATATCCAAAGGCAAAAGCTTCAAGCACTTTCGTTGTTGGTGGGCGGTTTCTGGTGCTCTGCCTCCTGGTGTGCATGTCAGGCTGTTGTTCAGGGTGATCGCCAAGTTTGGAGTTTGTTCCAACACTGGGATCATTTGATTCCTTGGATATCTTATTTTCCTGCATCTCGGTCACTACATTCACAAAAGGTTCATCAACTTCAGCTTCTGGTGAAACAGGCAAGTTAAGGTCAATCATAGTCCGTGGCTGGGGTTTACTACATTGACCCGTAGCGCCTGAAGAACTAGTGTCAGGAACAGCTTCTTCATTGATGATTGAGCTTAGATTTGACGGAGAATCTGCTAGTCTTTTGGTTTTCTGGGCTGGAAAACCTGCTAATGACTTCTCCTGGGGTGGGATATCCCATGAAACTCTCTCACTAAATTTTGACTTGTGAAGACTGGCTTCCTCTTGTTCTACTCTGGTAGCCACAAAGAAGTTTGCAGATACATTTGCACTAGATTTTGAATTGCCATTATCCAAACAAAACCCAGCTTCCTTTTCTTTTCCTCTAGGAACCACAAAGAAATTGGCAGTGTTGCTATTTTTCTTTGCGCGGCTACAAGCAGTTAATCGCCTCCTTCTTTTTGTAACAGGGACTAGATCATTTTTGTTATCAGATACCATTCTCTGGAGTGATGAGCAATTCAAACCATCTGTTTTTAGTGTGTTGCAGAAGAATTCTGCCTTCTGGCCCTTGGAGGCAGCAGATAGGCCACTAGAAGCCATGCCGCTGCTTGGCAGCTCCACTTTAGAAGGGACATTGTTTTCAAAACCATTCAAAAGTGAAGAGACACGCTTACCAATATTAGATTTACTGGCTTTAGTAATGCCATTCTTCCTCCTATCAAAGCAGGTGGTCTTGGCAGACTCGGATTCATTTGTGTGCTTCTCAGAAGTATTCTCATCATCATCAGAGTCATTTTCAAAAGTACAAGTTTTTAAAACTTCAAAGGGCAAGCTTCTCAGTTCTCTCACATTCGTCATCTTTTCACAAGCCAGACTTGTGTCCACAACAGTAAATTTCATGACATCTGTGCTGCGGTTTGGAGTTTTTACCTTGAGATAGCAGTGGCGTGGTTGATCGGGGGAATTTTCGCGATCCAGTTTTGTATCTTGTGCCCAACCATTTCCCTCTTTGCTGTTGCAATCATTATCTGCAATTGTCCCGAGCTCAATTAGCTCAGGGTCAGAAGCAACTTTACACAAGACATCACTAACAGAGTCAAAATAGTGATTTCCCTTCACTAGTTTCCTCGAAAATTTTTTAACTCCAGGGACAAGGAAGACCAGAGAATGCTTAGAAATAACGGCATAGTTATGACTATCTGGCTGCTCAGAGTGCCAACCTCTGGCAAGTAAACGAGGCCAAATAGCTTCCCAGAACAGATCACTTGTTCGAGCTTTGCTTAATCTGAAATCACCTGTTAGAAAGCTTATTATTTCAGGAGGTGTAAGCATTGAACATGCCTTGCCAACTGGTATTTCTTGGCGAACAGGTAGTGCTTGAGTAGGCTTCATGGAATCTATAGCGAGTCCCGTAAGATCTTCCTTCCCCTTACCAACTCCTACTCCTTCAACAAGAGCTTTGAGCCCAACTGAGGCCTTTAAAGTCAAAACATAGTCTTCTAGAAGCATTTTCCCCTCTGCAAACGCCTTCGAAACCTACCAAGTAATTGAATTTAGTATAGTCAAAACACATTCCTTGACATAAATAAAAGGTAGATTAATTAATGGGCAGTAGAAATGCTAAGATAACTGTTTTGTTCTCAATAACTAATGAGGTCCATGATGCAAAAAGACTTCTAAAGCTACGATGAAAAGGTAATGTATTCTTATGTTGAAATTGGAATAAAAATAATTGTCACACAGAACTTTTCTATTATAATGTATAAAAAAATGCTCTTGATTTAAGCCCTGCAAGTTCTATTGAAAGAAAGTCTGACTTCGAAATTCTTCCACCTTCAACAAAAAGTCATCATCACTTTCAGAAGTGGTGTTTGTTCAAGAATAAACAACTGAAACCTGTAAACTCTGGCTTCTCAAAAGATCTTTTTTGTTCTGTATATAGTTGAGAAAGGAGAAGTCGACATGATCAGATTAAGGTGAATGAAGAATTGGTAGATCCAATCCATGATAATCACAGCATTAGCATAAACTCTCAAGAATTAAGTGAGTACCTCGAGTAACTTATTGTAGCATTCCTCTGATACCATTGGTAGTAATCGAGACAAAAGCTCTTGTTGTCTTGGTCCAGTGAAAATTTTTGGGCCATAAATGCATTTTCTACTTCTCGTTTTTCTGCATCCTGACCATCTTTGATATTTGTCAGATTTATAAAATTTTCCATAATAGAATGACAGTATATCTCCCATGTTCTTATTACCAATAAATCTTTTCACCTGAACAAGGTTCTTCCCAAATATATACAAGCCAAGGATGAAACTGGCCTCTTCAATTTCATTCCAGGTATCACTCGCAGACCCAGGAACTAAAGAATGACCTTTATCACTATGCTTCTCGTGCATCTCAATCTCTGTTTCTTGTTGCATATTGGAATCTCCCGATTTTCCCAGTGTCATCTCATTGACCAATGTACTGCCCACTGGCCCAAGTTTAGCCTTAACTATATCACCACCCAGATAATTAGAGGTCTCTTTTATACAATTTAGTTTTGAAGATTCATTTTTATTGGTAACTCCATTTGACTTGGAAGCCTTTTCCTGCTGATTATGCCTACTGTTCTCAAGTTCATTCTTAATCCAAATTATTGGGATGGGTAATCCAACTCGAAACTTATGGAGAACACTTGCAAAGTTATCTGCCTCGTATGGATTCCTTACATACCAGTGATAATCAGATTTTGAAATTAAACTAGGAAGTTGAACCTGGTACTGCTGACCCACCCGAGGAAATATTTCCGGCTCACCAAAAACATCATAAACACCAGAATATTCAGGAGAAAGTGATTGCTCGTGTGCTTGCTCCACATTACAATTCATGTCATTAACTCGTACTGCATCCACCTGTTCATAAATTTGAACATATTTAAAAAAAATTAAAAGATGAACATGAAAACACATAGGACGCATATCAGGTGGTGAGAGGAACTAATTTTAAGGATTCGATCTCACATGGATGGTCAAGATTAGTTTTATCTAAGCTGATGTGTTTCTTGTTGCTAGGGAAGTGAATAGTAGAGCAAGAGTTGAATCTAAGGGTAAGTGTCCTTGCCCTTCTCTTTCTGTATACATCACTCACACTATAAAACACAGATTTAATATTGTGTACCTGATAATGTTTCTGTAATGAACCTACAACACACAAAGTAGCAAGAATACACACAGTCGGCATTTTCATTTCCTCCAGCTGTGTGCAAAACTGATAGCTTGATTTCATTATTTCCTGATAAAATGCTAGTGAACTAGCCGATAATGACGAGGTTTAATGGTAATGAGAATTTTCCACTTAACCTTCACCTAGGAGTGACAGCTAGAGTCAAACCAGGGAAGCATATTGCTAGTTAATTTAAATTATAGACATCCTACAATTTCATCAGTGAAATTTGCTAGCCATGTTAGTGTGCGGCTGAGCAAACCGTTTCAGAATCAGTGAGATAATAACATTGTGTTATGGTTTATATTTATATAGAAGTCATAACCCCTACACCCAATTATCATCAAAAAGTCATAATTGATTAGAAAAATGGAGAAATTTAAATTAATAGGAAAATAAAAATATATAGAAACGAAAAAGAAAAATATAATGACGGACATAATTATGATTTAATTTCCCAAAAAAAAACACTTGCAGGTACAAAATCCCAAATTAAACAGGAACCTTTAGGAACAAAACATGGAAGTTGAACAAAATTCCTATACCAACCAAATGAACTCCCCATAAAAAAAGCTTGGCATAAAAAAATCGTGACAAAGAGTTAACATACGTGTTAATATGAAGAGGTGGGTAACAAAAAAGCGAGAGGAGCACCGAGAACAAATCCACAAACCAGATCCATTCCCTGAACAACATATACGAAAAGAGAACGAATGCGAAGACTCCGCAGAAATGCATGAAAATCCCCATTAAGCACATTTCTCTAGAATGCAAAAAACGGCACAATCTCCGCGAAGCCAACAACATTCGAGCACGAAAAAGGAACAGCAACAAGAGATGAAGCACACAGTCACAAATATATGTAAAACAAAAAGGAAGAGAAAAATAAGAGTAGAAAGAAAGAGACAAGCGCGCACACAGAAACACACAAGTTTCCCAGTGAGAATTCCAATATGATCCAAGAAAATCAGTTATTTTACGCGATAACACACCTGCAAGTACATTAAAACCGTACAAACAGCACAGCACGAGAGAGAGAATAAGATAAAAGAGAAAAAAAATAAAGAGAAGAAGATTCGCAGTGTTATTACCTCCATGGAAGGAGAAGAGGAAGAAGTAGCAGCAAGCGAGACCCACATGAAGAAGCGAAGCTGGGAAAATGGATCGTGATTGTTACACAGCGATTGACGAAGTAGCAGATTGGAAATAAAGAAAACGTGAACAAGACATAGTTGTTGATGAAGAAAATAATAACAGCATAACTATTTCTCCGTACATATATATATTACATACAAAGATGTGCATATGAAGAGAGAAAGAGTGGTACCTGCGTCAAGGAACAAGAGCTTTCATGGCCACTACAAAGGTTAAATTCGAGAAAGAGAGAGAGAAAGAAGAGAGAAGAAAATTTCCACGACAAATATAAAAGTGAAAAATAAAAACTAAACCCAAGTCCTTCTCTTCTTCGCTCCCTTCGCTCTTGCTCATATATAGGGAAAAAGATATATCAGAAATTGTTATTATTATCATTATTAATATATTTATTTTATTTTATTTTAATTGCTTTGGAGAGAGAAAGCGAGGGTTGTGTTGTGTTCTGGTCCGTCCAAGGGCAGGGTGGGGTGAAGGAAGTGTATGCTCACGCGCATGAGGCGCGTGTGAAGATATAGTGACACGTGGCATTGAAGATTCCAATCATAGATGCATATATATGGTAGTGAATAGAGTGCAGGCAGACGAGGAGATCCTCCTGCGTGAATTGGTTCTTCTTATGTTGTGTGGACTACGTTAGGTTTAGGTTTATGTTAAGGTTAAGGTTCAAATATTTTCATGTTTTTTGAGCTGCTACATACTTTTGGTTTTGCCTTTTGCTTCCATGCCTCCATGCCTCTTTCCAATTTCTAGTACTATTCTCACACACAAATCTCACCAACCTTCTTTCAACCTTTTTCATTCCTCTTCTTCTACTATATAATTGATTTTTCAATAACTTTTCGATTTTGTAATTTTCTATATTTTAAATGTGTATTTTCATTTTAGTCACCAAATTAAATTTAATTAGAATTCTTAAATCTTACAATTTAATTTTTATGAGATTTAGTCAGATTTAAAGTCTACTTATTAATATAATATCATAGTTATGCTAAAACTTATAGTAATAATATTTATTATTAATGTTTAGTCTCACGTTTTTATACCTCCACGTGACAGGAGTGTTAATTGAAAATTTCATATGAGATCAAGTCAATTCATAATAGAATGTATGTTAAAAGTTCTATATTGACTAGATATAAGATCAATTTATAAAATATAAATAAATACAAACATCACCTTAAATGGATCTTCATTAAATAATAAAATACAAATAATATAAAACCTCGTGTTATTATAAAAAAATTGCTTCCATTAATTTGTTAATCAAAGTTAACTAGGTTGCACACTTATTTTAAAAAAATAATAATAAATAAAAGATAAAATAATACAAAACTAGTTTATAAAATTCACTCCTAAAATAAAATATGTATCCAATTATAGAGAATAAGATTTATACATTATAAGATAATACATCCACACATTTTTATTAAAAAATTATGTGTTAGATAAGTGCATAAACAAGATGATTTTTTTCCATTCTATATATTAACTTTACTTCTAAATAATGAGTTAAAATTAATTTATACATAAATTATTTTTTGAAGGATTTATTTTTCATTGCTTGTATTTTAAAACAAGACTTATTTTGTAACTCATTTAAATTAATTTTAAAAGATTTTTTTCTCGATTTTTATAATAAAAGTATTTTATGATAAATTTCCTTTGGTACCTTACCTAAAAACATCTAAATGCTATTAATTTAATATATGCATTTTAAATGTTTTATTTTGTAACAAAATAAACTAAGCTGTGTCCAGAATATAACATCATATTTAAGTAATCCATTCTCAAATTTATTGCAATCTAAAATGTTAAACAACTCAACTTTTATTTGTACTTTCCAATCAAATATTAATGTCATTTTTTTAAATAAAGATAAGATAACGTACTGATTTTACTTCTGAACAATTACATCTTATAGATGATGCAGAGCACCTCTCTACTGTGTAAATTTGTTTTAAATAAAAATTTAAAATATCACAAATATTTGTGTTAAATATGTTGTAGTAGACATACATACTTATTTTATTTATCAGGAGGAGATGGTTTTATTTTATATAACAAAGTTTAAATTTTATGCATAACTATACAAAAAATTATGTTAACAATTAATTATAAGCTAAATATAATTTTGAAGGTACTATAATATAAATCAAAATTTAACTATGTACAAATATTATGATTACTATAAAACTATTTATATATTGAATGTAATTTAGCTCATATAAAAAATTACATTAATGTAGTATATTTTGATATATGTTTTTTTATCATTAAATTAGTGTAAAAGGTTAATTTTATTATGATATATTTAATAATTTTACATCATTAAGAAGTCTAACTAAAGAATAATTTAAATATAATTTTCTCTTAAATCTTTAAGATATCTTTTAAACAGAAATTTTGGACTCTAAAATAAACAATATTTTTATGTTTTTTTAAATAAAATTGGCTAAATTTAAATAAAGGATGTATATATATAAGTAAAAACCAGTGGATTAGGTCATTGATAAGGTAAATCAATATTTTTCAGAAAATATATTTTTTATTCGTATAATTTAGGTTATTATTTAAGATCAAGGATTTAATTTCATGGCCTTTTAACATACTCTAATGGAAAAGTGTAAACCTTTGTCTCCAGGTAAAACCTTACTATGGAAATATGATCTTATAGGCTTGAGATGAAATAGGTTAAGCATTTTATATATAAAGGATCTACAACCTCACTAATTGCAAGAAAGATGTATAATATAATTTGACCTTGTCTACTAAAAAGATCAGATTTAATAACATTTCAACTAAAATGTTAAATTTTAATCATTTAAAGACAACAGTAAAGTATACGATATATATATATATATATATATATATATATATATATATATATATATATTACATATTATAAATATTAATTCAAAAATAAATGTTTATTATTTTAAAGTTTTTAATGAATTAATTTTATGAGTTTGATATGAAGAAGAAGAGCATTGATTTAGATGATGTTGTGTGGGTTTAATATAAACACATATCCATGGATATGGACACTAGTAAGATATTGTCCGTTTTGGGCTAGACCCTCACGGATTTGCTTTTGGTACCACTCCAAAAGGTCTGTGTATATAAACTCATGTATTTCATATTTTATCCGATGTAGGACTTTGTTTGTACCCAACATTAGAATGAGAAACTTGCAAGATTTAAATAATTTTATAATCCAGATGAATATGGTATAAGTTTTGAAGAAGCAAACTAAGAATGACGAATGGTAATGGACGAAATGTATATTTATATCTCCAAAGTAATATATACACATAATTAATTTTAAAATTACTTTTTATTTGAAAAAAAAAGTTGTGTTCATACTTGTTTTGTCATTTCTAGACAAAAATGTGATAATAGTTGATAACAAGTCAACAATTAATTTCACAAAAAACCATATCAATCATAAAAAGCAAGTATATTAATCTTTTTCATTTCATTGAAGAATACGTAAATAAATAGAATGTGAAACTATTAAACAAGGAAAGTTAGAATCAAGTCACTGACATCTTTACAAGAAGTTGATCATGATAAAAGATAGAAAAACATATAAGTTTTCGAAAAAAAAATTATTAAATAAAAATTAATGTGTTAGTAGTTTTAGAGTGAAAAACTCCATACTTCGTAATTTTTTTTTATTGATATATGTATATTATTGATAACTAAGAGAGACCTAAGCTTAATAAGACTAACATAGATACAACTTATATATAGTGAAAAATGCATTTGAGATTTTTCACTGTAATTGAAAATTAGCTACAATTATAATGCAGAAATCATGATTAGTCTCTATCCCAGTAAAGAGATCGATAATAGAAAAAAATAATTATATACTAATTCCAGAGAGTGTTAGTGATAGAAAATGTGTAGGGTTGGAACCACTGATCTCATTTCAATTCACAACCTCTAATCAATTTACCAAAACACCCTTTCCTCAAACCAAACTCATCAAACATGCAATACTAAATTATGTTCATATTTTCCAAATTACACAACCTCTATCCAATTTATCATTTTATTTTCCAAAAATGTATATAATACTTTTAAAACCTAAAAAATAATATAATTTTAGTATAATTAAAATAAAAAAGTCTTAATTATTGTTTTTATCAAGTCAAGGAGCTAAAAGGGCAAAGGAACTCAAACTCTACTGACAAGCATGGACAAATAGCTCAATCATAATCAGCTAGCAGATAACAGATAAGAAGTGCGAATATAACAAAAAAAACAATATGTATACATGTATTTATATGTCAGATTTATCAAGTTCATCTTCATGAATTTTATGAAATAATGCATTATCATTAACTTACTAAGATAAATGTAGTAATGAAAGATTGAATAGTTTGTATAAACTATAGCTTTAAATTTTGGTACTGACATTGTACAGTAAAAAAACTATTACAAAATTCATGAGGTACTGTAACAAATAATGAAGGATAAGATTTTGTTTCTTTGTAATGTTTTTAGAACGTTAGGTTGAAATAAATCCTTTTTACAAGAAACAAAATTCGATGTATAACCTTAAGGATATATTTTTTTTATATATTTGAATAACACTGATAAGATCAAACTCAAATTTAAAAATATTTTAATAATATTAATAAAAAATGTTATCAATAATCTTGAAAAAGTGGAATAGTAGGTCCACTTCTTTAGCAAAAATGTATAGTAAACTAGAAAAGTTGCTGCTCAATTTTATCCTATTTTTATTTAAAAATTACCTCAATTAAACATAAAACATTTTGACGCCGTTTTATTTCGTTGAATTTAAATTTAATAAAAAAATAAAACTAAAATTAAACGAGTGCTTTTGGGTTTAAATTGGATTGCTTTTTGCTTTTTTTATTTTTATAAAATTTGCTAAACAATTGTTTTAATACTCCAAAAAGGATCTCTCTATATTTAACCCAAAAACGTCAATTATTTGATTTGAAACCGTACAGAGACGTTACCGTCTGACGGCAAATACTAAAAAAACTCATAAATTACTTCTCCACGTGTGACTATCATATATTAACATTATCACATTCACATAAATATATATATATATATATATATATATATATATATATATATATATATATATATATATATATATATATATACATTTTTTCTGTTAAAAGATATTTATAATTTACATTTTAAGTCTAATTTAGATTTGGTACTTTTAAAAATTATTTCTGAACATTTTTTTTTAATTCTTAATTTTAAAAGTACATTTTATGAAGTGTTTCTGATTATACGTAAATAATTTTTAATGTATATCGCATCATTGATTAAAATATTTTTACGCAATATTAAATAATATCCATCAAATAGAAGATTTCACGTACAAATTTTTATGTTGGTTGTATTTATTTGGTTATAATAATACAAAAGATTTGGTGTGTTTTATCTTTATCTCGTGTGCAATGGGATTTTGAGCTTTCTATATCAGAGAGGGCCTACTCGTGTTTTCATCTCCAACTAACAAAAGGGATGTGAATTTTTTATTTTATCATCATTCAATTCCAGGTATTCCGAATTACTCATTGTCACTCCAATACTATTATCATTCGCAACTTCTCATAATTTTGTTTTTTTAGATCATTTTCTTGCAGCATTTTGGTTTATATGTTTAATTATAAAACATAAATATGATCTAAATAAATATAAATTTGGACTGAAAACTTAAAAACTTATGGACAGGAATAATGTGTATAATAATTTTAGCATACCTACTTTTCCCAGAGAATAGTTATGATAAAGAAAATAAAAGAAGTAAAAATGAGATGTGGTTGATAGTTCTGGGGACCAGGAGTGAATGGGGTGGATGTTGTTGAGTTTTGAGTTTTGAGTTATGTGAATGTGCAAAGGTAGTTTTTTTAGCAGTGACAGTGAGAGAGAAATGGGAAGCCATTTTGATGAAGAGAGTGAAGGACCCACTCTATTCATTGGTAGCTGTCGAAGCCTTCAAGACATCACACAAACAGACAACAACAGAATGCAACACTTTACTTATGTTTGTTTTGTCTGTAAAGAGGCAATAAGATAGAAATATCAAACACCTTCATGCTCTTATATTCTCCATATTTCTTTTCCACATATATCTTCGTCTACGCAATCTTTTCGCATTCTTTTCTTTCATACTTCAAAGATACGTATCAAGATGCAGTTTGCTACTCGTCTTTCATTCAATATTTTTGTGTAGATTTTAGGGAGCAGATTTGAGGGAGAGTAGAAAGGAGACATCTATTTTTATGAAAAGTAATGGTAATATAACATACTTTTAAATTCATTTGATATAAAATATAAGGATAAAATTGTCATAAAAATATAAATTTTATATTTTTTTTTACAAAAAATGATTAAAATTAAAAGGAATACTGTGAAATGAACGTAAAAAATTTAAGTTTAACTCTGCATTTGATTACAAAATCCAAAATGCTCTTGTACATCAAGATAATGCTCACATGTGTATCCTATAATTTTTTTACTATAGAAAATTAATGCGGTAGGTTAATATGTTTCCCTTATTAAGTAAAATTTCATTCTTAGCTTTTTGTTAGTTTAACTTTTAGAAATGTTTAGAAAAGAAAGTAATAGAAGTAAAACTCATACAATTATATATACAACGTAAAAAGGTGATATATGTTTTACATTACAGAGATTTTTTATATTTTTTTGGTAGATATTTATAGAATTTTATTTAATTTCATTTACGTTTAACAATATATATTAATTATAATTTAGTTTTAGTTAACGGAAAAGTAAAAGCTTTTAATAATTTTTTAACATTTTGTATTTTGGTGGGGTTAAATTTAATTAGTATATGTAAGTTCAATTATGCTATAGTTTGTAACTAAGGAAAAACCATTACTTTGTAGTAATGTTTTATACACGTGTGTAATTTATTATACATGAATTTAAATAGATTTATATAATATAATCTGAATTGTCTAATTTAAGATTTTAATTTAAGTTTATATTGTTGTAAACTCCTATAATAAATACTATTTATAATAACTGTAATAATAAATTAATATTATTATTTGATTTAATATCTTTGTAGAAGTTGACTTTCATAATATTCATTTCATATATTTTTGTTAATAATAATTTAAATAATAATAAACGAGTTATTGTTTAAGAGAATGAATTTGAATTTTATTTACAAAACTCTTTTATAAATTTTAATTTTATTTTTCCAATTATATTTTTTATAAATAATAATTTTAATTTAATTTTAATATAATTTCCAATATTAAAAATTATATAAAAATTTTATAAAATAAAGTGACAGTTATTTATTTTTATCAATCATTCACAAACAAACTTTCACAAAATTTCCTTTAAATTCTTTCATCAATCATTTCAAATCTCTTAATTGCAACAGTAGAGTATCTTTTCATCCTCTAAAATTTATCAACTTCCAGTGAGAAGGAGATTGCCTCTCTTTATAATTGCTTCAAATATTAAATATGTTTTACAAGATTAAAAATTAATAAATAATTTATGTTAAGGAAAAGCAGAATAAGAACCAATTCTTTTATAATGTAATTTACTGGTTTTTTCTATCAACGTAAAGAAGATACGAACAATTCTTCAGTTTTTATTTTTTACCTGCTCAATTAACATATTTTTTAATTAATTTTTCTTTAATTTATGTCCTTTATTTCTTTCGTAATTTTTGTAAACGTGTCATCAAAAAGCAACATCAATAACACCAATTGTTTTTTCTGTTTGCCTACTCACCAATTAACTAGTTGTCGAAGTCAATTCTATTAAATACCTATTAGGGCAATTAACCAATTTGAAGATAAGTGAAGTCTATTATGCAGCAATTATAAATATCCCGTGTTCCAAAATTGGGGCCAATTACTTTTCTGGATTTGTGATATTAAGAACAATATAAGAAATTAAACAATCACAGTCAATTATACTATGTATTCAAGTTGAAGAACACGGTTATCTGTCAATCTCTGTTTCGTGTAAGCACTTTCTAAGTATTTGTAGATATTGAACTTGGTCATTTTAGCCTATAAAATTTATCTTTTGACGTATCTTTTGACAGTAATTGAAAAGCGAATGCTCACTTGTAGAATGAAGAATGACAATAGTTAAATAGCGAAAGCCGCTAGCTAAGATACAAGGTTGAAAATATTGTGTTCCCAAACACATGTTCCAGTCTCTCAAAGAATGGTGGAACCTAGCAGAGACTAAAATAGTGTTCTCAACTGGGAAAGGTACAGAGTTTCTCAACCAAAGTTCTCAACTAGAAAATGAGTCACAGGTATCATCATAAATCACTTACCCCAAATCAACTTTGATATCCATTTGTTCCCAACTGAATCATTCTTTCTGTTGAGTCCAGATCTTCACAGTTTTGTCATTGCCGAGTGCACCAGAAGCAATCATGTTCTCTGTCGGGTGACATGACACAGAAACAACTGCATCAGAATGGCCTTCTAATTTCTGTACTATTTTCCTTGACTGAAGTTCCCACAAGTATATAGAGTTATCTTCTGATCCGCCAACAACATACTTTCCATTTGTTATAGAAAAAGTTGATGAAATGCAGTATTTTGAATTAACGTGACCCGTGTAAGTCTTCAGAAACTTCCCAGTTGAATAGTTCCAAAGCCTCTGCAGGAAAAGAAAAATTCCGATGTAAGAATGACCCAAACATTGAATGGTGAAGCAAGAAAACAACCAGTAGCCAAATAAGCTACCAAATGAAGTGAATAATAACATGAAAAAACTAATCAAATTAGTCATTTGCTATTACATGCAATAGTACCTTACAAACTAAAGCTCATCAGAGAAAAAAAATAAACCCGTTCTAGTTCATGAAATTGTAAGTGTTGGTCGTAGTTTCTAATATAACAAAATCCTCCTAATTAGTCAGTCATAGAAAATGTCGTTCACTTTTTAGTGAAAAAAAATAATACTAGAATAATATTTACGGAGTGGAAACTAAAATGAGAATTTTGTAAAGTCGAAATGGACAAAAATTGAGGTTTAGTGCATGTTTGGTTTAATGTTTGCAAATGTAAAATGAACTTCATTGTGGAAACTTAAGTTTTAAAAGCAACCTTGTGTTGCTTTCATTTGAAACTTGCTCTGAAGCTACACTGAACATGAACATGAACATGAACATGAAAACGCAGTTCACCCTTGAACACCAATTTCGCTGGCTTGTTTTTCTCTTCATATTTATAAAGCCAGAGATCCAAAAATCTAAGTACAGTTTTTCAAAAAGAAAAATCCAATGGAGCTGATGAGTACAATCCATATTCAGAGAATCGCATAATCCTGATTCCTTGAATCCATAATAATATACAATAAGCCTGCCATTTTCCACGGGTTCAGAAGGACAAAACAGAAGTGTTATGACACTAGACAATAGTAACTTGGTTCAAGTCAAGACCAAAGCGTAAGTAACAACAGAACCCGGAAAGACTGAGCTAAGAACTCGAAATTGAATTTTCAATGGAAAAGCAATGCACCTTCTCAGTTTCAATAGTTGCAGAGACACATTCGTCACGCAAGCAAAACACACCAAACCAGAAACTAACGTATGCCGTGTTTCTATAAATTTCTGAAAAAGTGCGTATAGGAGAAGAAAACGCAAAACTAAAACGAATTAAGATACTTGCATAAGCTAAAATTATCCTTCCAAAGAACCAGCTTTTTTACTAATAAATTAGCATGCTTGTGGAAAAATGTTCCCTAAATTTATCCAAACCTGGGCTAATGTTGAAATGAATTAAGAGAGGGTAACGAGGAATTACGAGAGTGTTGTCGAGGGTGCCAACGAGGATGAACTTGGCGTTGGGGGAAAACTTGACAAAGGAGACGGGAGGGTTCTCGTCGTCGATAAGGGTCTTGACGCAGTGGCCAGTGGAGGCGTCCCAGATTCGGCAGAGGCCGTCGTAGCTGCTGGAGACGATGAGGGTGCCGTCGCGGTTGAAGTCCACGGCGGTGACGGGGTCGGAGTGGGCGGGGAGGACCTTGAGGCACTTGCCGGACTTCACATCCCAAACCCTAACGGTCTCGTCGAAGGAGCCGGAGACGATGACGTTAGACTGAGGGTTGAAATTGACGCAGAAGACAAAGTTAGTGTGGCCCTGCAGCGTCTTTATAAGGGACCCCGTCGGCACGTCCCAGAGGCGGAGGGTCTTGTCGTCGGAGGCGGAGACGAGGAAGCGGGAGTCGGAGGAGAAGGCGAGGTCCGACACGCCCTGCTCGTGCCCCGAGTACTCCTGCATCGGGGAGAGAGAGAGGCTGTCGGAGTCGGAGTCGGAGTTCGTGAAGCCGTAGGTTCGAAGAGTCTTGTCGGCGGAGGAGGAGGCGAGGAGGCGGCCATTGGAGGAGAATTTGACGGCGGAGATGGCGCGTTTGTGGCCAGTTAGGGTTTGGGAAAGAGTGTAGGGTTTGAAGGAATCTGAATCCGACGATGCTTTCGGTTCCGTCGACATTTCTTTTCACTATTAAATTTACCTTTCTCTTGGCACTCTTCTGTCACCTTAGAACTGAAGAAAAAACCAGAAGAGAACAACGTAGTAGAAACAAACACTCTCTGCCTAACGCTTTATTTTTCTCAATTTTTTTATACACTTATATAAATCTCTCTCTATTCTCAATAACTCTCGTGTTTATAAAATTTCAATTTTACCACACAAATTTGTTTATATTTTGGAAAATATTTTTCACATTAAATGTATTGATTATTCCTTTTTCAAGATGTTTTAGTCATTAGAAAAAGTTAATTTTTTATTTATAATTATATATTTTTATTTAATGTCATCAAATGTGAATTTGGAGATAGATGACAAGATAGTTTGACCTCATTAATATGATATTTTTTACTGTTTAAAGGGAAAAAAATTTAGTAGGAGAATTTAAAATTTTGATGATTATAGTGAATATAAATAATAATGAATAAAGTATTTTAATTGTATTTATATGATCAAAATATAGATAATGAGTTTATGATTCTATTAAAATAAGTATATATTAGTAGTAATTAATAATAACAAATTATCGATTTATGATATGTGATAATCCACCCCTACTTTTAAGAATATTTATTAGACAGGACAAAAACAATAATTTTATTATTTTAAAAATTGTTTTTTAAAATTTAAATAACTATTCATAATAAAAAAATTATTTATATAATATTACTTATAATATTATTTATTTTATCAATTACAATTTATTTTATCTATAACTATATTTATAATTGTATACACTATTTTGTTTTTTAATTATTACTTTTAAAATTTAAATAATTTATAAATATTTAAATAATACGTATGTGTTTGTGTTGTATTTGAAAAAAAAAATTGAAGTGTTAAATAGTATAAAAAGTTATTAACCGTGAGAGTGTTATATTTTAAGAAGCTAAAGTAATTCGTAATTATATTAGAATAGTTTTTATTATTTTTTCTATTTAAATGAGCTAAATAAAAAGGAAATGATAATTTTTTAACAGCTGTTTAGAGTGAATTATTCTGGTGCTGGTTCAGTTTGTAGGGTTGACGGCGGTGAAAGACACCAAGTCCGAACTCTTGCGGCGGAAGCGGTGGATCTACCTCCATTCTCATCCCATGAACACCATTCTCCGCCACCGCCTCAGGCTAAGTCCGACACCTATTCTCTATTGCTTCCCCAAATTCCTTTTTTCCCAACCCTTTCACTTTTTCTCAACAACCACTTCTGAGCCCTGCGCCTTCACCTTATCCTATCTCAGCAACACCTGCGGCTTCTCGCACGACGTCGCACTGAAACTATCTAAACGACTTCGTTTCGAAACCGCAGAAAAACCCGATTCCGTCTTCTCTTTCTTCCGAACCCACGGTTTCTCCACCTCCCAGATCTGCCGCATCTTCTACCAAGCCCCAGAGCTCTTGGTATGCGACCCCACCAAAAGGCTTCTCCCCAAATTCCAATTCTTTGCCTCTAAAGGCGCTTCGCCCTCCGACACCATTCTCATCGTCTCCAAGACCGCCCGTGTCCTTCGTTACGGTCTCAACAGCCATATCATTCCCATCTTTGAACTGATCCGAACGTTCTTGCCCTCCGACCTAAAAGCCCTCGCTGTTTTCATCGCCTGTCCCAATTTCATCGGAGACGGTCGTGTTGCCTCCAACGTTCAGTTGTTGCTCGACACCGGAGTAACGCACACCGGAATTCGCTACTTGCTCTGCTCTCGGCCTTCGGTTCTGTGCTCCGACCTGAGACCCGCTATTGAGGAAGTGAAGTTGTTGGGGTTTGAGCCTTTGAAGCTGAGCTTCACTCTGGCCATTCTGGCTAAAAGGGCTGTTTCGAAGCCTCTTTGGGATGCCAAAGTCGACGTCTTGAAGAAATGGGGTTGGTCCGAGGATGATATTTGTGTTGCTTTTAGGAACCAGCCTAATATTATGCTGCGTTCCAAGGAAAAACTTAATGCAGTGATGGGGTTTTGGGTTGGTAAGCTTGGTTGGGATCACTCCGTGCTTATTTCGTCCCCAACGTTGTTTTCGTACAGTTTGGAGAAAAGGGTTGCACCGAGGGCTTTGGTTGTGCAGTATCTTCTCTCCAAAGGATTGGTGAAGAAAAGTGCTAGCTTGGCCACACCTTTTGTTTTGTCTGATGAACGGTTTCTGCAAAAGTACGTGAAACGTTTCGAGGAGAAAACGCCCAGGTTACTAGAGTTATATCAAGCGGCACAGGGAACATGCTAGCATCTGGTTGTTGACATTTAACTCATGGATACATACGGACTTTGGTGTAGTTCATCTCTAACCAGTATGTCTCATTAGACTTTTGTGACGTTTTTGTCTTTGTAGTAAGTACATTTTTAAATTAAGTTACAGTTGTGATTTATGGCAGTAGTCTAATATTTTATAACTGGTTGATCAGGAAAGAAAGTTGCCTTTGTAGAAAAGCTTTGCAAGTAATATTGATATTGATTCTCATTGTCCCTTCTTTTTAGTTTGTTTCATTTAACAGTACTCTTCAATGGTGGGTATCTTCATGAATTGTGGGATTGGAATGCGGCTTGAATTTCTAGCAATTTTCTTTTCCAGTTGAGTGCGAGACCAAGAGGCTGTATAATAAAACTTCTCTCCTATTCAAATTCAGCTAGAGTAGAACTCCTGCAATGTCATAAATGCTTTTATGGCCTAGGTAATTCTGGGTGATTGAATGGTTTGTCTAAGATTTTGCATGCAAATTTTTTAGTAATTCTTTTATCTTGTAAACTGTCTCCCCGTAAATTGGAATCTTCTAATCATTATCCTCTAACATTAACTCATAACAGTGTGGTCACAAGATTAGCCTTTTTCCTCTTTACCATCATCATTTGACCTGCAACAACTTTGTTGTTTGCTACATTATTCATTACAACTTGAACAACATTGTCTTCCCCCGCATCTTTAAAAATGATATCCATTATCTCAATTCAGAAATGATATCTATTATCTCAAACTTTTTCAGTTGTTATGGTTATTGCAGATGAATCTATATAATCTCATGACAGGAGGGAGGTTTGAATCCAAGACTATGCTATGAAACCAAATCAAACATAGTGTTAAATTTCTCGCTCTTTGCCACGTCAAAGGGTATTGCTTGACATGCTTCCTCTCTCGCACCTTTCTTAAACACGGTATTGATGGTTTCTTGTGTTAAGTATTCTTTCCTTAAAGATGTTTCTAGTACTGTCACTAGCTTCTGCACTTTCTTCTTTCTTATAATGTTTTAGCAAATTTTGTTACAAACCAACAACAGTTGCGCACATTTTCCTTCTGCATTTCATCATTAACACTGTTGCAAGCTTCCACATCCTTTCAAGTACCAACCAAGTCCTTGTGGTATACCTTCTGCCAATATTTGTATTGAAGTTTTCTAGTATCCCGCCAACTTTTCAGCTATATCACTTCTTTTTCTTGGACCATTTTTGGGAGCCACAAGTGCAAAGGAGTTTGGAAATGGATTTGAAAGTCATTTGGTAATCGATGAAGGAGAAGGAATGAAATCAAAATGAGTCTAAAGTGATTTTAAGCAGCCAAAAGGACAGCAGAATTCTGTATCTTTTGGCAGGGGGGCAACAACAATGTTAGTGACGTTTTTTGGGCCAAATTTTAGACAAAAGGGGTACGTGGAGGGTTACGTGGAAGTAATTGGGCTTTGAGAGGATAAAAAATGGGCCTAAACTTCTCGTTTTAAAACCCTAGTCACGTGACCCGACTTACCAAAATTGATAATGCTATTTTTTGACTTACTTAATCTCATCAATTATTACTTATTAAGTATGGACTTGCACTAGTTTAACTGTCATATTTCAGTTTTCAGTTTGAAACTGTTTTTGTTATTACATTACTTATGGAGAATAAATTTAAAAGTCTAAAAGGAAATAAATAATTTTGGTATTAAAAGATATTGATTGAATTTATACAGTCATATTATCAACATTTTTAATGTTAATGCAATCTGTATTTAAAATAGTTCTGTAAATATATTGTTTATGAAACACATTTTGTAATTAAACATGAAAAATAATCTTACTAATTAAAAATAATCATCTAAGTGAAAACCACACTCAGGCAAACCAAAATGACCAGTGGTATCTTTGGTAATTTTCTCAGAATTCTAGATAATTGGAAAAAATATTAAAAGTATTTTTAATACTATAGTCAGTATTTCTTGTGAAAATAAAGTTTTTATATAATATTTAAAATTCTGTTTTTCCAAAAAGAAGATTCTGTTAATTTAGTAAAGTTACTAGTATCTTGATATATTGTTTTTGGGATTTGACCTAGAAAATGTAAGAATTTTCAAAATTTGTTTATATTTTTTAAATCAATGAATATTCTGTAAATAAGAATTGATGAAAAACAAGGTAATTTAAAGATAAATTAAGAGATTTTTCATAACAAATATTTTAATTTTTCATATTAATCCCGATAGATGGAAGGAAGAAATCTTCTTATATGAAAAAGTTATATTTCAAACCTTTTGCTATTTTTATAATTATTCCCATTTTTATTTTTGAATGCTACATATTGATATTGATGTTTACTATATTCTTCTAACAAAAACAGCTTTAACATAGTATATGACGATATGAGAGTAAAATTGTTAAAATTGATAATTTGGTTCGATCTGGTCCAGTTTGACCTAATCCGACTTATCACAGGTTGATTATTTAGTGAGTCAACTCAATTCGACTTACTTATTACTAAGTTGAAAAAATTTTGAACTAATCCAACCCACCACGGATTGGTAGATTAAACAAATTGATTCACCGGCTCACTTAATTATAATTTTTTTTAAATAAAAAAATTATAATTTTTTTAATTCAAATATAAATAAATTTGACTCTAACTCCAAAGACAATTCAAAATAAAAAAATATCATGTAATATAATCTAAACAAAAAATAAGTAAAAAAAGCGAACAAATAAATATTTAGTATTGATAATTTTTGTATCACTTGTCTAAATTAAAGTGTTAAATAAATAAATTTATAATATTTCTTTCTCTTTTAATATCTTTTTCTTTTATCTCATCTACAGTATAATAAAAAGAATATTAACTAATAATATTAAAATATAAAATAATAAATAATTAAATTAAATTAATAAATAAATAAAGTCAACTTGACTAATATTGAAATATAAAATAATAAATAATTAAATTAAATTAATAAATAAATAAAGCCAAATCGACTCAAGTTTAACTTAAATAAACCAAATTTTAAGTTAGTTAATTTAAAACTAATCCCATAAAAAATATATATATATTTTTTTCAAATCCAAATGAAATCCGTGTTGCCGAATTAACTCGGAGGTTACTACTTTTAACATGACTATCTGAGAGCATTCTGGTGATTTTAGCGAATTCAAATTCCACATTCTTCATCAATTGGGCTTTTCCCCTCTGAAATCAAAACCCTCGTTCGGTTCTCTACTTTTCAATTGTGTTACATATTCGAATTTAGGGTTTCTTTTTACATGGATGCTGTTGTTAGAATTCCAATCTACATTTGATAGCTTCATCATTGTTGTTTGAATAGGAATCCCATGTTCAAAATTTACCGCCGCACAACCCTTGGTTGTGCCAAGTTTTTCGAATTCACAACCCTAAAATGGAACCCTCTTTTCCAATTCTGCAGGGCCACCTCCACCTCCAATTCATCCTCTTTCGTGGTCTCGTACCTCGTCAACAACTGTGCCTTCTCCCAAAAAACCGCTCTCAAAGCTTCCCGCAATCTTCATTTCTCGAAACCCCAAAAGCCTGATTCTGTTCTCTCCTTCTTCCGAAACCACGCCTTCTCCAACTCTCATATATCTCATATCCTCCAAAGAGTGCCCCAGTTACTTTCATGCAACACCCAAAAGGTGCTGTTGCCAAAGTTTGAATTTTTGCGTTCAAAGGGTGCTTCATCCCTTGACATTATTCACGCCGTTACCGCCTGCCCTCATTTTCTCCGACGAAGCTTGGAGAATCGTATAATCCCAAGATATGAATTTATTAGAGGGCTCCTTCAACCCTTTATTACGGACAAACAAATCATTGATTTTCTGATTCACAATCCTGCTTTACTTTATGAAAGCCGTGGGGTAGCTAACCTCGAATTGTTGCTTGATAGTGGAGTTCCCGGTTCAAAAATTGTTAAATTGCCCCAGAGATGGCGTCGTCTACTCTACTTTGGCGACATGTCAAAGACAGTTCAGGAGTTGAAGCAAATGGGCTTCGATGCTTCGCTTTCAACATTCTGCATAGCGTTGGTTGCCAAAATTATCCTAAACGAAAGCAAATGGGCCGAGAAGATTGACACTTATAAGAGGTGGGGTTGGTCCGAAGAACAAGTTCTTCTAGCATTTAGGAGGCAGCCTTATTGTATGCTGTCATCCTGTGATAAAATTAATGCCGTGATGAGTTATTGGGTGGAGCAGGCAGGCTTCAATTCTGTGGACCTTGTCAAATCTCCTGGAATTTTCTTACTTAGTCTCCGAAAAAGGATTGCTCCGAGGGCTTGTGTCTTGCAGTTTCTTGTCTCAAAAGGTCTGCTACGGAAGGATGCAAGCTTAACGACACCATTTGTTCTGACTGAGAAGTTGTTCCTGGAAAACTATGTGAAACGTTTTAGGGAAGATTCTTCTCATCTGTTAAAGCTGTACACAGAACATGAGTCTTGGAAATGATAGGGACAAGACCTTGTGTGAACTTGTCTTCAGGTTTGTTAGTTCTTAGAGATCCTCCTTGCAAACATTTATGTTTTTCAGGAACATGTTTCATATGCAGATGATTTTGTCAGATCAGCTACAAATTTTTGAGTTGTTTTATGAAAGATTCTTGTTGGGTAGAAATTGTAAAGTAAAATTTGTCTAAAGAAAGGGACTTCTCGTCTTAGGCATATTGCAGTGGCTTCAGTTATCTGGGATCTTCTATCTACGAGTTTGATTGCGCCAGCTTAGCTATCAGTAGTTGTTTTAGCAAAAGTTTGTGGAATAACTTATGAGTAAATAGGATGGTAAGGTTGTATCTGGAACCGAGAGGGTGCTAGCATCTTGTAGTTGGTTAAATGTTGAACGTAGATTTTGTTGTCAACTGCTGTATTTCTTCATCTCATTCTTGTATGTGTTATACTCCTGTCTAAATCTGGATTTCTACCAGTCTGATTGTGTTCATACAACAATCAAACAGTAAAACAAGGACAAGAGTGAAAAAAAAAGAAGAAACTGTATTTTTGAAGGTTCTATACGCAGCGGGACGTCTATTTCACACCAAGAGCTTCGCATGTTTGTGTGTATAGAACTAGGAATACCAGAAATTGTCAGGACAATTGAGACAAACCACTGTCTACAAGAATACAACGAGTAGACAGAATATTCAAGCTCAACATTTCTAGATGTACTTTAGAAGATGGTCTTTTGCGCTTTTCATAAGACGATCACAATTTTAGATAAAATATCACAATTCTCTACTTTGATTCCAAATCATGTAAGAATTTTTGCAACTATATCCTTAAACGAAAAATTAATCTATTTTAACGAATCTCGATTTGGTAGAGACTTTGTAAACATATTTGTAGGTTTATTCTCTGAAGCTATCTTCATAATCCTAACCTTTCTAGATTTAATAACATCTTTAACCAAGTGTAGTCTGAAATTAATATGATTAGTTCTTTCATGCTATATACGATAAATAGTTAGATGTGTCATTCTGGGAAACTTTTTAGTGTTATACTTGCTGGTCATGTTTTTGAACCTTATCCTTCTTGACATTCTTTTTCTTGTAGTATTGACAATATCAATTGTTGGATTTGCACAACAATCATAAGGAAAGTGTCTTTACCTTTTCATATCTACTGCAAAGAACTGTCTTTCCTTTTCATATCTACTGATGTTTTTTACCTTTTAAATTCTGTTTTGAAAGTGTTGAAGTTTTAGAAATCTAAGATGTACTTAGTATTCTTTTCCTTCTGTACACTTAATTAAATTAAAGCGAATTATGTGAATTGCATGTTTGCCGTCACTTGTTTTAGTTTCTGTTGCGAACTTCTTGTTATTAACACTGTTGTGTTTATGCAAATATTGCAGTTTTGGTTTTATATTCTTGCAACATAAAAAACATATATTTCCAAACAAAATGATTTTTCTGAATACGTATGGGTTTGAAATTACATTGAACTTTATAAAATCATATAATTAGATACCACTTAATATAATTTCAGATAAATTTTCTTATATTTTGTAATTGGTAACATTGTTGATAATAAATTGCCTTTGTAATAAAACTTTTATCACTTTAGAATAATTTGATCAGGTTCATTCATATCTTATAAGATCAATCACTTCAAAATAACATATTATTTGTTCATTCATATCTTACAAGATCAATCACTTCAAAATAACATATTATTTGTTTCGGTTTATGGAGTTGAGGTTATATCTATTTTTCCAAAGGTTCTCCAATCTCTAAGTTCAAGTTAAGGTTTTGAGTTGGGTGTTACTTGTAGAAAACACTTAGTGCTTGTTGATAATATTAGCAATAAAAATAACTAACTACCTGAATATTAAACATGTATTTATAGATTTTAGGATGAGAAATATAACTAACTACCTGAATATCAAACATGTATTTATAGATATTAGGATGAGAAATATAACTAATTACCTGAATATCATATTTATAGATTTTAGAATAAACTTCTTATTAGTATCGGTCTAATTATAGTCCAAACAATTATGATTTAGCTTAAGATTAATGTAATTATTCTTAGTGTTAATTCTATTTATAATTCGACCGATCAGTTTACCGACCAATTCATGTAAAATCATAAGCTTGTTGTCAGGTTAGGTAATGGATAAGTCATACTATACATCATTAAAATATTCTCTTAAAACATATATATTATCCTCTGTGTAAATTAAAATTTACACGTTGAATGAGCATGTTTTTAAAAACTTAAACAAAAGTGTTTTAGGAAATTTTCTTCAGTGAAAACATATTTAGCAAACTTTATTAAACTCTTATCTCCTTTCGTTTATTCTTTTGATTTTTATTTATAAATTAAATTTCTGTATTTTATTAAGAGAAAGGATCAATGGTTAAAAATAATTTATATCTGTAAGAGGTATATGAGTACTTCACTGTTACTACAAGCAGTCAGAAAACGTTGTGGTGCATAAAACGAAGTTGCCTCTAACAAGATTCCAACAGACAAAACTAACTACAAAATCTGTTCCAATGACTTGAAATGAAAATGTCATCGACAATGTCTATATTCCGAGAATATTTATAATGTCACATACGGTACAGTTCACTATTTTTCAACTCATTCATTTTGTCTCTCACAAAATTTATATAATAATTTATAGGTTCATACTTTGAAACATACGCTTAAAGTTTTCAACCGTGGTGTTTGTTTGTTGTGAACCCATGATTTCTAATTCTCTTAAAATAATGTTTTGAATGAGTATCATGTCAATTAAAAAAAGTAGTTCCTCGTACTGTGGATGTTTCAAACTAATAAAACTATATTAAGCACAAGCTTAGATTACAAGTGTCAAAATAAACTAACACCTTTCATCTTAGTTATTCCACTTCACGTTGTCCAAAGAAAAGTAAACCATTTAGGAAAGTTAGATAAAAAAAAACAGAAAAAACCACAATGCAAAAGTTCAACTACACCACACCAATTGACAATCACAAATCTAAAGAATAAACAAATAAAACCAAAAAATTTCAAATAATTCATAATAAAAATGGGAAAAATAGATTTCTTTTTACAAAGTTTACTATATAGCTTGAATGAGCGGATCCATGTTAGTTTTCAACCAAAAAGTTAAATGAGTTGGATTAAAAAAACTCGAAAATTAAAGGATTATCTTTTAGGATAATGATACTTTGAAAATATTTTTTTGACAATATTTTAACATCATCTACATGTCATTTTGTGATTGGTCCAAAATTACTTCACTATCAATAATAATAATCATAAACACTAACATAGACCAATCACAGAATGACACGTAGATGATGTTAAAATGTTGTCAAAGTATCATTATCTTATCTTTTATAACTTGTTGATTAGGTAAAAAAAAAACAATTTTGATAATGTAAATGTTATATGTAATATAACCTTTTATTATTTTTTTCACACTTTAATAATTTGATTATTATAAAATAAGTTTAAGTTTAAATCAATTTTCTCATTTGTATATTCAAAATTGATTTTGATTATAGATTTCCAATATATTTTTTCACGTCAAACCATGTATATATATAAACATAAAATAATACGATAAGAAATAACAAATAAAATAATAGATTTAACAATTTTATAGAATAAGTTATGATAAATATAAACTTAGTTTATCTTCGCAAGTTATATACTTAAAATTACCTTTCTCTCTAACTAATATAAGATCTCTTAACATTTGCTTCACAATGATTTAAAATTTTTGGAGCAAAATTTTGGAATTATCTAGTCATGTAACTTTATTTACATCTCTTAAGAAAAAAAAATATTAAATATGTATCAGAAAAAGAGAAAGAAAGAAAAAAAAAATAACATCAGTTATATATATAATTAAAATTATAATTCATATCTTTCTTTTATCTAACAAACAAAGACTTAGGGTATTGCCTCGTAATTATAAAAAAAAAAGGGAAAACTAATATTTTTGAAGTTGTTTTTTTAGTATGACTACTGTAGAGTATATATATGGCTGTTTAATGGATCAAAGGAGTGGTTGCTGGCACCTATAGCTTCCAAGTAAAACAATGGCTTTTGCCTTTTGGGAATCCTCCATTCATAGAACTTAAATCATACTTAATTCCAACAAAAGAAATTTATATTTACATGTACATATTTCCCTTAATTAATTTATTAAACCAAATGATAACACATAGCTATATGCTACCTACCATATGATAGAGTCCTCTTTCTATACAAAACCAAAAATTATAAATAAGAAAAAAAAATCACTGCATTTTTCTTTGAAACTCCTTTCAGCATCGAATTAAAACTATTTTATTTTACTCATTACATTATGTTAAATTACATTTGTAAATGTTCTTTAATTCTTCATTTGGTGTTTTAGTCATCTTCTTTTTTCACTGATATTGTAATTAATTAAAATAAATTTGATGGTGTCTTAAATGAACATGTTTAACCTAGAGCGTTATGAGATCAAAATAAAAGAAATAATAAAACTACATTAAATAATTAAAAAACATTATATGTACTTTAAAGTTTATCTAAATTATAGCCTTTTCCTAATATTTCGTGTTAAGTTAATAACAGTAATATATAGATAAATTTTTTTAAAAAAATTAAGTTTTTGTTATCAAAATTTTAAAAAAAATCAAATGATTATATTAAGTTATATTTTAAAAGAATAATGCCTGTCCATACATCAATTATCACAAAAAGAACGATACAGTCACTTATATATATTTACATGTATTTAAAATTAAATGTGATTTTGACAATGTAGGGGAAATGATAGACAAGAAGCATGATCCTTGTCTTTAGTTCCTAATCCAGGGAAAAAATTCATTGTATTCTTCTTAATTAATTAAGGGTATGCTTTGGAAAAAACAATATTCATAAACACAGGAAAAATCATTTATAAATTGAAATTAAAAATTTCGAGAAAGTATTTTTTGCACACATTAACTTATAAATAACCAATTTTAATTTATAAAAAAGTTTCATTTTTTTTTTCTTTTTATTTCTCTACTAAAAAATATCATTCCCTTTATATATAACGTTGAAGGCTTAAAATACATCAACAAAAAGCCTAAAATAAAAGTAGAAAGTATCATCGTTGGGAGAGAATACATATGAATAAACCATCTTATTATTTTGTATCTTGTTGAATAAATTTAAACTCAAACAAGTTTCTTGTTTTACTTTCTATTGGGATACCATTTTAAAATGAGATTAATTTAATAATTAGTTGACTCATCATAATGTTCCCTTTGTCTTAAGTATTATAGTGGAGGCAGGCAAAAAAAAATTATTGCATGGGTGATTAAATTAATATAATAGACAAAAAGGCATTTGTAAGTGTAGGTTTGTCACCTAGGACTTTAGGAATTGGCTAATTAATGTTGTTTATTTTATTCTCAATAGTTAATATTATTCCATTTGTTGTCTTAGAGATTATGAGTGCAATGGGTATATCATCCATTGATGTGATTGGATTAGTGAGTTAACTATTTTAACCTAATATCATAATAATAATTAATTAGTTGGTGGGTTGACTAACCCAAAATAACAATGACAAAAGGATAAAAATAAAAAAGTACACATTTGATTAAATATTTCAAACAAAATCTAAATACAATAATAAAAACTTCACAAATATATTATTAATTTATCACCCACAAAAAAATAGTACCCTTCTGCTTTTAAGGTCAAAATAATAAATTCATTTCTTAGACCACTTTATAAACAAATAAAATATCTTTATTTGTTTTAAATTGAGAATACTATAAGTGAAATTAGTCAAAATAAACATAGTAAAGTAGTGTAGTGTTTTACTTTCTCCGGAATAAACACTAAGATAATATAAGTATTGTCAAATACTATCAATTCATTAAGCTTTATTATAGATTAATTGTATTTATTAACGTGAGAATAACACTTTTATTTATATAATGTCCACAGTACTGTCTCAATATGTACTTTAGAACAAGTTTAATTAGTGATCTGGAGTTATAGTTTTAGACATATAGGTGCACTAAATATTTAAAAGGAAATTTTTATTTATAACTTTATATAAAAATGAATAGGTTTTGTTACGGTTTTCTTATACATATTCTTTTACCTTTTTATTTTTATAAATATAATAAAAATGCCGGTGGTGTTTTAATTATTTGTAATTGTTTCATGGGTAACCTAACTTAATTTAATTTAATCTCTTACAGTTGGGTGACAAAGTCTGTAGTTGAATATAAAATAAAACCTAATTCAATCTAATCAAAATTATTAAATAATATTAGTATTTAATTACATTGCTAACTATTTTTTAACTACTAAGTTATTCAATTATTCGTAATTAATTAATATAGTCTATTGTTCTGAAAATTATTCTAAAAAGGTAACAAAAGGTGTTTTAAAATTATAAATTTTAGAAGAAAAAAAACTCAAAAAGAGTGACCCAAACGATCAATTCCAATACAATTTGATGAAGATGTGTTGAATTGAGTTAAATCTCATTAAAAAGTTGAATTGAATAAAAAAAATAATAAAATCTAACTCAATTTTTTTTTATATTGGACTGGGATGAATTTATTCAAACTCAAATTAAATATAACTTATTGATTATATTTTTCAATAATTAAATTAAAATTTATTTAAAATCTAATTATGTATAAAACAAAAAGAAACAAAAGTAAAAAGGGAGGTCCGTTATCAATTAAGTTATACACCCACACACACACACATATATATATATTATTGTAAAAAGATATTATATTATTTCAAGTTTTCTTATTTTCCATTAATACCATGATTATATAATAAATAACTCACATTTGATTATTAAATTAAAAAAGAAAAATATTATGAGAAGTATATTTTATCGTTAATATAAGTTGATGATTTGTATATATATATACGTACAAATATATTATTTATGTGAGGTTTTAAAAGGAACATCAAAGAATCCGTTACCTTGTACGATGAATCAATCTAAAACAGCTTGCAAACTCCATCGTTTTTTGGCTTCACTTTGTTGGTGTTTTGTGTTGACATGGTATCGATTGTGGTCCATGTAACATCCCAAATTCTCATACTTGATATTACATAAATAATATGAAAACTGTAACATTTCTACAGTCATTCATTTGAAAATATAAAATATCTCACATTAATTACATAAATTTAAACTCAGATTTCAACTTAAAGATAACCCGAGTTTTTCTTTACTATCCTTCCTCCTCCGTCTTCACTTGTATTGGATTAGACGACGCTCCTTCATCTGCTCCCGTATAACAAATACGTTATACGATCATCGCAAAAATATGATTTTTCCGGTACATGCACAAATAAATAAGGGTGAGCTACCATGCAACCAATTATTAAAATGAGGCATGATACTACTACTACGCCTAACTCATATTTATGAAAATGATTTTTTTGCTAGACTCAATTATCCGGATCTAACGTTGATGGAAGTCTCGGATGGTCGTGCACTTGTGATGACCTCCACTCCTCATACTAAAAATCATGGCCAGATACAACTTGTCAACCACAAGGTTAGTCCGTTAACACTATGTCCAAAATTGGGACATAGACAAGGACCTCCTGCCCCTCTCACCACCTAACTCATCCTTCTCTACTTGAGATTGGAGAGCTATTAGAGTATCCAGGATGACCTTCCATACAGGACCCTCAACATCAACGTGTACACAATACCATGCTACTACAAAATCTCTCCGCGAGACTCATATCATGTTCATATTTATCAACTCATACCATACCATTACAAAATCTTCTCATACTACTCATATCATGTTCAGATGCATAATTTCATATCAACATCATAAAATACATTCATCACAGAAATCATACAAGATAAATATATTACAAACAAATTAACAATAATAAAATATTACTATAAATTGTCACCGGAGAAGAATCAAATGTTTGAAGATCATTAAAATAATCTTAATAAAATTTCTTGGGGAAACAAGAAGTTGAATCTGGCAGAGCCGGTTAGACAACTTCTCATCCTTCCAGGAAGATGCAATAAAAATTAAATAGAACAATAAAAGTTCTGGGGAAACAAGAAGTTGAATCTGGCAGAGCCGGTTAGACAACTTCTCATCCTTCCAGGAATACAATGTAATTAAATAATAAGAATAATAACAGGTCTGGGGAAATAAGAAGTTGAATCTGGCAGAGCCGGTTAGACAACTTCTAATCCTTCCAAAAATAAAAACGAATAAGGAAAACAATATAAAGTATGGGGAAACAAGAAGTTGAATCTGGCAGAGCCGGTTAGACAACTTCTAATCCATCCAAAAATAAAAACGAATAAGGAAAACAATATAAAGTATGGGGAAACAAGAAGTTGAATCTGGCAGAGCCGGTTAGACAACTTCTAATCCATCCAAAAATAAAAACGAATAAGGAAAACAATATAAAGTATGGGGAAACAAGAAGTTGAATCTGGCAGAGCCGGTTAGACAACTTCTAATCCATCCAAAAATACAACAATAAACAATTAATAGCATACATATGGCATAACATAATCAACATCACATTTTATAACTATCACACTTGGATCTAAACAAAGAAGCATGTTCTCATCCAAAATTCAAAATCATACAGAAACAAAATACTTCACATTCAAGATTTAAGATAAACTAAAAGCAACATATACAAGACTCAAAATAATATCAAACAAAATGTAACTCCCCTTACCTCTATTCCAGACTTAGGTTCCTCTTCTCAAACCGTTCTCCAGAAACTTCCAGAATTTCCCCTCTTCAACTAGAATTTCCTCCAACTCTCTCCTCTCACAATTTCCCTAGAATTTTGGTGCAAATCTTCATCCTCCCCCCTTGGCTATTTATAGCCAAAAATTTTTACTATTCATTTTTACTATTCATTTTTACTATTCACTTTTACTATTCATTTTTACTATTCAAAAATTATTTTTTTATTCACCATTCTTATCTCTGAATAATTGATTCTACGTGGAGTGTCCTCTTCCACAATTTATTTTAATATTTTTTTTTTAACTATTCACTATTCACTATTCACTATTCACTATTTACTATTTACTATTTACTATTCATTCATTTTTTTTTTAACTTTTAAAATAAATTCTCAAATTTTTAAACTCCTTCCTTTGAAATTATTATTATTGTTACCTATCATAAATTTTAATTTTTTTTTTACCATACTTTTATTAACTTTATAAAAATAAAAATAAAAAATAAAAAAATAACTATTTATTAAATTTAAATATTTTTTTTTTTTTCATGGGTCTTACATTCTCCCCAACAACAAAAATTTTCGACCTCGAAAATTCGACACTTCACAAAAAAAGATGGGGATAAGAATGTTTTACATCATCTTCTAATTCCCATGTATAGTCACCTGTTTTCCTATTCCAAACCACTCTGACTAAGTTGATATTTCTCCAAACCATTTTATCATATGACCTTCTATACCGAATGGTTAAATTATTTTACTAGAAGATCCTTTCTAATTTGAATATTTTATACTTCCAAAATGCAGAAAAGATTAGATACTACTACCATTTATTTATTATTATTATTTTTTTTTAACCGATACTATTGAAGCCTCCGGTATGCCTGACCGGAACTGTGGGCACAGTGAGATTTTGGCTATATAAGGAGGAGCGAACCGCGTTGAGCGACACTTTGAGGCGTTGCGATTTTTGAGTGTGTGAGAGAGTGTGAGGTCTTCTAAGTGAGAGAGCTTTCGAGCGATCCTCTGGGTGTGAGTGAGATCTGAGCGCTGAGAGTTCTGAGTGTGAGAGCTTGTGGGATTAGAACGACTGAGTGTGATAGATCGGAGAGCCTTTCGGCAAGCTTCAATCTTTATGTTCCAGGGCTTTGCTCCGCCTCGAGTAAGTACTTCTTTTCTCTTATCTTTTCCTTTCCTTTACCCAGCTTCTCCTTCTTCTTTACTTCTTGCTTCTTTTCTTTCCTTTCTTCTTCTTGCTTCCTTTCATGCACTTTTTCTTTTCTGAGCTTTTATTACTCGCAATTATATTCTACTTTCTTCTTTACTTTCCGCTCGTTATATTACTTCTGCTCCTTTACTTGCTTTCTTCTTCTACTATTTTTCATTTTTTATTAACTAAAACTAAGAATACACTGTCTTAACAAAGATAAGGGTATATCGGCTGGAAACCAGACGTTAATCTCCCTTCGTTTGAAGGTATGGCAGAGACAATCGGGTAGAACAACGCCACGTACCCCATAAAAATGAAACTTTAAAAAAAAAAACTTTATATGTATGCACAAAATGGACACGAACATAGATCCGTTTAGGAACATTTGCGAGGACCGTGAAACAGATCTATTTTTGGACATTGAGACTTCAAAAATTGGACAATGAAAATTGAACTAACAAGAAGAAGCAAAATGAAAAACTTAACTTAAATTGGAACCTGACTTCACTGTAATAAATCTTTTTACTTTTACTTTACTTTATGCACCAAAAACTTAGAAAATGGATATGGAAGCCAAGACAGTTCATAAACGATGGCGATCTACCCCGGAACAAGTTGGAATCTTGCTGAACATCTTCAATCATGGGATCATTAATCCTAGTCGAGATCAAATTCGCGAGATTACAGGACGACTCAAGGAGTACGGAGAAGTTGGAGAATATAGCGTCTATTGTTGGTTTCAAAACCATGGAAATCGGGTGAAACATCGACGCTTGCCGCAAAACGTCCCTGGTACATCTGAACCTTCATATGCCCTCCTTCCGCCGTTTATGTATGGTAAACCTTTTTTTTTTTTTTTTTTCTAATTTTCTTTATTTATCTCTGACTACTACTATTATTATTATTATAATTTTTTTTTTTTTTTCACTACCGAAGATCCTTCATGGGTAATTCCACAGACTCCAAGGCTCCTAGATCTCTTTCCCATCCCCGCTATACATGAAGAAGAAGAGAAAGTTACTCCACCCATGCCGTTTCGCATCAAAGCTCCTTCCACGGGGCTTTCCTTACGACCGCCTTCTACCGATGAATAGTCTTTATGATTTTATTTTATTTTATTTTTGTTGGAGTGTAATAATTAACTATCACTTCTGATCGACTCTAGAACATCTTTATTATTAGTAGTAGTAGTATTATTAGTATTATTAATTAAATCTAACGTAAACTAACTAACTATCATTTTTTTTTTCTTTCTCTTGATTCACGGTAAGGTAAGTCAGATCTGTCGGTTTTTTTTTTTTTTTTTTTTTTTTTTTTTTTTTTTTTCTAGTAGCATTAATTTGTTTAAGTAGTGTAAGATAGATTTTATTTATTACAAGGGTAAGACCATCTTCGGGGTAATGGTTAATCGTTTATCTATGACAATTATAATTCATCTCTGTGATTTCAGAATAGTTGGCTATATAAGGTTCTTCTAAAACTCTAAGGAAATAGCTATGAGCTTTTTGAGAATACAGTGTGTGGAAAATCGAAGCGGTTCTCTTTGAGTTGTCAAGACGGTCAACTACCGGTTCGTCTATCGAAGGAAGATTTTAATCTGCGCTGTTCTGGTTCGTTTGCCGAAGGAGAGTTTTTATCATTCTTTTTATTCACTCTATTGTAAATCTTTAAAAAAATTTAGTGAAAACGTTAATCACTCTTTATTGTGATTATCAACTGGATGTAGATTCTTTTGAATCGAACCAGGATAAAAATTCTGTGTTGAATTTTCTTGCTCTCTATACTTTTTACATTTTACGCATACCCACTGTTTGATGAATTTTATCTAAGAAAATTAATTTCCTAAAACTGACCATCTTAAAACGAGTTTAATCGAATGGAACCTAATAATCATTTGAACGAACGGTAACAACTCAACACTTGACCGAACGATTCCCAATAATCATTTGACCGAACGGTAACAAACCAAACAGTACTAAATCAGCACCTAACTGAACGGTACTACAACAACCCTATACTAGACATAATATATGTAAATTACACACAGACTAATAATCCAAGATAATATCATGTGAAAATTCTAATACCTACTTCACAACACCAACCAAGGATTCATACACCATAAAGATTTGTCTTTTCTTCACCACTTATCTTCGTTAAACCCATTTTTAACTTGATCAACTTCTGATATATATAATCGTTTGTTTTCCTTAAACTCAACACTTCTTAAAACCATAACCACCTAAAATCGAATTGAAACTATCAAACCTCTCTTATGATCACGCCTTAAATCTATGAAAGAATGACAATTATTCACTTAGACTAAGATCTTAAAATACTTCATTTCTTCTATACTCTATGCCTTATCTGACTGCTTCTCAAAATCTTCTTCTTCTACTTATTTATTTATTTATTTTTTTTTTAACCACTATCTTATTGAGATTCCAACCATTACTGATACATCGATCCATGTTACCAATCTCACACAATGCCACTCCGTTTCTCACCAACACTTCCTTCTCTTATGACTTTTAATGTTACTGATATAGTAAACGAAACTGATTTCTCAAACCTTGCTACATTCATGCTTATCCAGAGCTTCTCTTAATCTAGCCTTTGAACTCAACTCTTCGTAAGATATCTAATCTCCTGATTTGGTTCTGGAAAACTTCTTAAAACATTACTTCTAAACACCAACATCTTTACTCTTCCTTTGAAGCCTAAATTTTTAGTCTTCTAACACCTTATCTTCGAGGCAAGAATTTGTCTCAAAGGCTTAAACTAATTCTAATAAAGGTATACAACTCAAGTTGTCCTTGAATCTGCATTCCTCTACTATTAGAGAGCACATTACACCACCACAAAGGCAAGAACAAGACATGAATTACTACAGGAAACAACACTAAAACTCTAACTCTTTCTTACCTCAAACCTTCAGAATTAAGAAAGGAAATTCCTCTTTGATAAAGTCATGAGTGTGCACCCTCATTTCTCTTTATCAAGATGCTTTTCTATTCTTAAAACCTTAAGTCGGTTGCACTCATTCTATGTTTTAAACTTCGAAAGACATGACAATTCATGTCATTTATACTCAACTCTTCACGGAAAGGCACACAACCCGCAAGTTCTAAGGACGAACTGCTCTGATACCACTAATGTAACATCCCAAATTCTCATACTTGATATTACATAAATAATATGAAAACTGTAACATTTCTACAGTCATTCATTTGAAAATATAAAATATCTCACATTAATTACATAAATTTAAACTCAGATTTCAACTTAAAGATAACCCGAGTTTTTCTTTACTATCCTTCCTCCTCCGTCTTCACTTGTATTGGATTAGACGACGCTCCTTCATCTGCTCCCGTATAACAAATACGTTATACGATCATCGCAAAAATATGATTTTTCCGGTACATGCACAAATAAATAAGGGTGAGCTACCATGCAACCAATTATTAAAATGAGGCATGATACTACTACTACGCCTAACTCATATTTATGAAAATGATTTTTTTGCTAGACTCAATTATCCGGATCTAACGTTGATGGAAGTCTCGGATGGTCGTGCACTTGTGATGACCTCCACTCCTCATACTAAAAATCATGGCCAGATACAACTTGTCAACCACAAGGTTAGTCCGTTAACACTATGTCCAAAATTGGGACATAGACAAGGACCTCCTGCCCCTCTCACCACCTAACTCATCCTTCTCTACTTGAGATTGGAGAGCTATTAGAGTATCCAGGATGACCTTCCATACAGGACCCTCAACATCAACGTGTACACAATACCATGCTACTACAAAATCTCTCCGCGAGACTCATATCATGTTCATATTTATCAACTCATACCATACCATTACAAAATCTTCTCATACTACTCATATCATGTTCAGATGCATAATTTCATATCAACATCATAAAATACATTCATCACAGAAATCATACAAGATAAATATATTACAAACAAATTAACAATAATAAAATATTACTATAAATTGTCACCGGAGAAGAATCAAATGTTTGAAGATCATTAAAATAATCTTAATAAAATTTCTTGGGGAAACAAGAAGTTGAATCTGGCAGAGCCGGTTAGACAACTTCTCATCCTTCCAGGAAGATGCAATAAAAATTAAATAGAACAATAAAAGTTCTGGGGAAACAAGAAGTTGAATCTGGCAGAGCCGGTTAGACAACTTCTCATCCTTCCAGGAATACAATGTAATTAAATAATAAGAATAATAACAGGTCTGGGGAAATAAGAAGTTGAATCTGGCAGAGCCGGTTAGACAACTTCTAATCCTTCCAAAAATAAAAACGAATAAGGAAAACAATATAAAGTATGGGGAAACAAGAAGTTGAATCTGGCAGAGCCGGTTAGACAACTTCTAATCCATCCAAAAATAAAAACGAATAAGGAAAACAATATAAAGTATGGGGAAACAAGAAGTTGAATCTGGCAGAGCCGGTTAGACAACTTCTAATCCATCCAAAAATAAAAACGAATAAGGAAAACAATATAAAGTATGGGGAAACAAGAAGTTGAATCTGGCAGAGCCGGTTAGACAACTTCTAATCCATCCAAAAATACAACAATAAACAATTAATAGCATACATATGGCATAACATAATCAACATCACATTTTATAACTATCACACTTGGATCTAAACAAAGAAGCATGTTCTCATCCAAAATTCAAAATCATACAGAAACAAAATACTTCACATTCAAGATTTAAGATAAACTAAAAGCAACATATACAAGACTCAAAATAATATCAAACAAAATGTAACTCCCCTTACCTCTATTCCAGACTTAGGTTCCTCTTCTCAAACCGTTCTCCAGAAACTTCCAGAATTTCCCCTCTTCAACTAGAATTTCCTCCAACTCTCTCCTCTCACAATTTCCCTAGAATTTTGGTGCAAATCTTCATCCTCCCCCCTTGGCTATTTATAGCCAAAAATTTTTACTATTCATTTTTACTATTCATTTTTACTATTCACTTTTACTATTCATTTTTACTATTCAAAAATTATTTTTTTATTCACCATTCTTATCTCTGAATAATTGATTCTACGTGGAGTGTCCTCTTCCACAATTTATTTTAATATTTTTTTTTTAACTATTCACTATTCACTATTCACTATTCACTATTTACTATTTACTATTTACTATTCATTCATTTTTTTTTTAACTTTTAAAATAAATTCTCAAATTTTTAAACTCCTTCCTTTGAAATTATTATTATTGTTACCTATCATAAATTTTAATTTTTTTTTTTACCATACTTTTATTAACTTTATAAAAATAAAAATAAAAAATAAAAAAATAACTATTTATTAAATTTAAATATTTTTTTTTTTTTCATGGGTCTTACAGTCCATCCCCTTAAAATCATATTATTAGATTTAAGATACATTAATCTATATTAACATAACATTTACTGACGTACTACGTTTTTAAGATTCTCTCATTAACAATTATCTGTTTAAAGGAACCCTAGAAAACTGACTTTATACCACTCTCTTTTGGTCACCGCGATAGACTTTCAGATAAGGTCAGAACAAAACAAGGAGAATCAAACTATACAATCTAATTAAACACCAAAACATACTTAAAATCTTAGTTTAAATTACTCCATTTGAATATTCAATCTATTTTAAGTAATTCTCTAAATCAAAAATAATAACAATTTTAAAAATTTAGCCTTAATTTCACGAGGGTGAATGCTCTAACATCGATCTTGCAGATTCCAAACGATGGAAGAGTTCGTGGGAACTTTTCTGGGAATATACCATTAGATACATACATGCATGAAGACAGTGATTTACTAACCTCATGCTTCTGTCTTGTTCTGAATTTACTTTAAGTGTAATTATACGTCCTTTGACCCTAATCTTGAATGTAATTAAGGATAATCCTTATCCAATTAAGACATGCTGTGGTAGAATTTGTGGTCAACACAATGAAGAAGGAGGAGCTAGCTTGGAACTGTACGGAATGTTTTTGCTTTGATGATTAAGATATTGTATCACCATGTACGCATATGGCCAATCATGGACATGGCATATGCGAAAACTCAGCTTTGGTTCAATGAATGAATATTTATAGCACCGATCGAGACCATGATTCATATTGAATGAATATACTGCAAATCAATCAACAAAAAGGAGTGCATGCATATAGATATACGTAACAACATACAAAACAAGAAAACTATTACACTGATTGTCTCAACATCCTCAAAACCTTAAACTAGCCTTGTTTCAGACACAACACAGATTAATTCCTTGAAGGTTGTTCTAGGATCAGAATTCAGCATCCTTGTCTTTGGAGGGGCTATTTCCTCTCTCTTGGTTGGCTGATCTATCTACTTCTAGTTCTCTATATCTGTGCAAATACCTTCTCAATGGGTCTGCATAGTCATCAAAACCAAGGGAGCCTAAGGCCCAGCATATATCATCTCCGTTCACGGTCTTTCTCCTCTCCTTTCTGCACTTCTCTGATGCCTCACTCGTCACAAAGCTTATAAACTCCGACACACACTCTTGCATTGTTTCCTTTGATTCCTTTGAGATTTTTGCATTAGGAGGCAGAATCTGCTTCATGATCCTTCCAACATTGGCTATTGGCAACAGACGGTCTTGTTCCCTCATGCCACTGTTTTCAGGATTAGAGGAACTGCCTCCGACATTGTCCACCATCTTTGGAAGGAAGCAAGAGGAAGGAATTCAACTCCAACAGACAACATGTCAAGGCTTTGTGAGTGTGTGTATATATATATATATATAAAGTGATTATTCTTCGATTGAAAACATGTGACTAAAGAAAAAAAATAAAGATAAGTGCACATGCAAGGAAGCCCAGTCACAGTGACACATGAACATTAATGTTGTGAGTTAGTTAATTCAAGGTGACATGCGAATGATGCCAAGGCGGTCGGCTAAGATTGTGGGGTCTGATGCCGCAACACTGATTAAATGAATTGGAGTTCAGAGTCATTTTTTGTTGCAAAGTTTAGACAAAGTCCACCCAATGGATCCATCCATTTCATTGGCTTCGTCACTGCTAATGGATGCTGAGGAGGCTTTTCAGGCAGTTCAAAAGAGTGAAGATCACTCTCACTATCCGTTCGAAAGCCCTAAGCTACAACTAATTTATTCATCTCTATGGTACAACAAAGATCATGAATCATGATTCACCCAATATTCTTCAACGTATGAGTTATAATATTACGCACTTTTTCTTTTTTGAGGTAAAATAATAATAATAACAGCTTATTTGATTCCTCTTGCTACAATTTTTCTTTTCTATACAAGTTTTATTATTTCAACTAGTTGAATTGGTCGAGATGTATTTCAATTCATGCTTTTTTCTTTTTAGTTTTTTTTTTTGTTTGTTTTGGATACGACGTTAAGTTACTTCAAATATCTATACCATTTTTCTTAACATGCCTTCCGTTAACTAATTTAAGTCTTCGTCTTCACTCCACCGTTCGGAGATATACATGTCAAAGGTTCTCCAATACTAAAGTCAGTAAACTGTTTGTACAAGAGTTTGGTGTAATGTTAATAAATGCATAGTAAATGCGATTACCTACCTCCTACATTTTACATATATTTATAGTTTTTGGCATGAGTTTGAGATTAGTGAAATCTTAACTTCGGCTCATCTGAGCCCAATTACCTCTAATTACCATTTACATTAAGGGTGTTGCTCCCTCCACCACCACCACTTCTCCCTCCACCTCCCCAACCTTCTCCAAAAAAAAATTAATTATAAAAATATCTTTTTTTACTTTTAACCCTATTTATTTACTTTAAACTCAAACTCTATCTTTCTACCTATTTTTACTTTTCACTCAATCCCACCTCCCAACTCACCTTCTCTCTCTTCCCACCCCCCAACTCCACCACATCCCTTTGTTTTAATTACAAAAATATTAATATAATAAAATTATATATTTCATATAATTAAAATAATAAATAATTTTTTATATAATTATAAAATTGTTAAAGAATACAAATATCATATATAAAAAATATATATTATATAAACACATTAAAACAAAAAACTAATTATATATAACTGCAAAATACAAAAAAATATAAATATAAACTAATAACAATAAAGATCTTCAAAAATACATTATTAAAATACATCAAAAATATATTCAAAAATAATACATCAAAACATATAAATTACATTATTAAAATATCTCCAAAATAAATATAAAAAAAATAAACTAATAAAAATAAACTGGAAAATAACATGTAACTTAAATGGATGTGAGCATCCGTCAACGAATGTCAACATCCATTTAAGGCAAAACGGATATCGACATTCGTTTTCCCTTAAACGGATGTTGACATCCGCTGAGGGATGCTCACATCCGTTTAAATATTATATGTTTATTTTTTTAGGGTTTATTACGCACCTTCACGACGAATCCTTCGAGCACCACCACACCACCACCACACACCGATCTTGGCACGGCTGATCAATTGCTTCCACCACCACTTGCAATCTCTCACTAAACACATCAACTAATGAAAGTCCACCACACTCTAAGACCACAATTCTATCACAATTAAAGAATGAGAGGAAGAAGTGGAACGTGAAAAAAAGGAAGAAGAGCACAATGAAACAATGAGGGAACGAACGATAAAGAGGAAGAAGAGTTGCCGCTGCATACATGGAGATGATTGAAGTGGGTAGAAGTTAAAAAATATTAACCCTAAAATTTTACTAAGGGTAAAATAGGAATGAGAAAATAAAGAGAGGAGTAAAACAATAATGGGGTGGTGGAGGGAGCAACACCCTTACATTAATCCTTGTAGAAAAACATGTTTATTGACTTAAGGTCGGACATCGCTGCTTTCGTTTGTCCGGTCTTGCCTATTGGTTATGCTACATTCATTCACTACTTAGTTTTCCTTCTTTAAGAACATCCGACTTGCTTGGTGTGGAGTGTCATGTATGGTCGTCTGGACCATACGGAATAATTTGAAACATATATATAGGTTTAATTATTTTTTATAAACACATAAATATAAATATAAATATATATATATATATATATATATATATATATATATATAATAATGTTAGAAATTAAAAATGAGTTGGAAGTTTTATCTAGGTGAGTAAAATAAAATATATATATAAGTAAAAAGATTTATATAATTATCATCTTTAAAGTTTTGAAATGAAAATGATATTCAATTATATTAATGTATTCTATATTTATATTGGTGTACAATTTTCTTTGTTTCTATCTAAGAATCTAACATAAGTCAAAAGTTCATTTTGATAACCAATTCAAAATAAAGAAAATATATTTTGTTGTGTATAACGATTCTTATAATTTCAAGTCACTAAACATATCCTTGTATAATGTAATAAAGAAAATTAAGTTTCTCATAATTCAAACAACTCTAACATACAGAGAAAAAGATCATACAAAATCACTTTATAGTTACTTTTTTAACACGCATGTCATCTTGATGCAAAAGCTGCTCAAATTTTCATAATATATTCCCAATAAATTGACTGCCAAAGTATAATCTTCAACGAATTACTGTATATCATCATATGTTTATTGTGATCACAATGTCCATCACTGTTAATGGATATGAAATTAATATAAAACTTTGCATTTTCAATATAAATAAGTTGATGATAACAATCCCTATTTTCATAATATTTTCAACAACATATAAATATGTTACTAACATTTCGTCACAAGTTACAGTTAAAAATAATTATTATTATTATGAAATTTTATAATTAATATAGAACAACATTATGATTAATGTAAAATTTTTATTACTTTGATATTGTTTAATATTAATCATAAAATCGTATAGCTTTTTAACATATAAGCAAGAAAATAAGATAAAGGATGTATTATTGAAAAAAATTAAATAATAATATTTACTATATCAAAAATTAATAAAGACTTAAAACTTCATTAAAGCCAACAATAATATATATTAAGTAATACGATGTTTAGAGGAGGAATCATAAACTGAGTCACATTATGTGCACGTAGCTTCCTCAACAAAAGTGAGAGATAGGTTGAAATTAGCTTTGTACATATTAGTTTTTTCTAACATTATATTATTGTATTGTGTTGATTATAGCTAAACATTTTTATTTATTATTTTATTAATATTATATATAAATATAAATTTGTATTTTATATTCACTTGAATATTTTTTATAATATATTTCTTTATGTATTTACAATAAATAGTAAACTATTAATATTTATGTATTTCTTGTGATTGTTATATTTAAAAGTATAATATATTTTTTGTAAGATATTAATATTTAGAATTAAAATATTAAAAAAATTGTTGGTGTTTTTTTATTTTTTAAAATTTATGTTGGAAATTTTGGGGGAAGTCAGTCCATGTAAAACCTGATCAGTGGGTAAAAATTAAGGGAATTAGCTCTAATTGTCACTGGTAGTTTAAAAATTACTAGTGATATTTATTATGATGACAAACTTATTTAATATTTATTAAATGTTTTCCTTTGTGTGTGTAAGAAGTAGAGTTGTCAAAACGGGTCATCCGGTTCGATCCGGCCCACCACGGGTTGGTCAATAGTGAACCAACCAAACCCGACTCATTTATTAGCGAGCCAGAAAAATTTGAATCCGACCCAACCTACCACGGATTGGTGAGTAAACGGGTTGGTTCACTTAATTACAATTTTTTTTAAATAAAAAAAATTACAAACTTTCTATAATTTAAATCTAAACAAATTTCACTCCCTTGATTCTTAGGAAAACTAATAAAAAAAATTCATTTTTTCTTTTAAGTTTTACTTATTTCTTCCCCCATAAAGATAGATATTGAATAGAATGAACTATTTTTTTTCATTAAAATTCAAAAAAGGAACGTTTAAATATCCTTCAAAAAACAAGTAAATAAATGCGAAACATATAAAATGCAGTTAATCCTGCTGCAGAACAAGCTATTATTGCAAAAATTGGTGAATACAACCAACTATCATTAAGAATCTCATCCTTAGACCAAAAACAGGCAAAGGGTGGAATACTGCAAAGAGAGTGTACCCACTAAAAAAAAAGTTTTTGTAATTGGTACATGGGTTGTTTAATTAATTTTAAAAATAAGAAACTTAAATATTTTTTTCAAGCAAAAACAAAATAATAAATCTTTTTTATAAAATTAAAATTAAATTTTAATAAAATAAAATTAGGTAGGTGGGTTGGTGGGTCAACCCGGCCCACCACGGGTTTAACTCGCATGAGCTGGGTTGAAATCTGATTCGTATAAAAAAATAATATTTTTCAAATCTAACCCGGCTCAAACCCAACCCGGCTCAAACCTGTGGTGGGACAGATTGACCCGCGGATTATGACCCATTTTGACAGCTCTAACAAGAAGTGATAGACAATAATAAATTTTATCTTTTTTATTATTCTTATTGTTATAATTTATTTTTATAAACTGATGTTATTTGATTATTGTAGTAAATAAGCTTACCCATAAATTTGAGTAGGGATGAAAAAAAAATCTCTACTATATTTACAAATAAAATTTGAAGTGGACACAGATATTTTAATACTTGTTTATAAATAAGTTAAGTGCAATTATTATACTATTATACGTAGATTTTCATTACTTTTAAAAAAAATTAAAAATTAATTTATATTTTATTAAGTTAAATTTAATTGAATTTATAATTAATTTATATTTTATTAAGTTGACTTTAATTAAAATTAAATTTTAATTTATATTTAATGTATTTTATATTTTTTTATTTTAGTTAAATTTTATTTTAAAAATTATAAAATTTTGGTTTTAATTATTCATTAGTATTCACGGATGCTCAAAAAATTAGTTGATTTTTTTTTTGTTTGTGGTGGAATAATGAATAAACACTTTCCATATGCAAAGAGTTTAGACTTTATTGGAGAAATGATAAAAAAATCACAATTACAAATTTGTAAATAAAAGTAATATAAAATTATCAGAATTTGGGGTCATTGTCAGTAATAAATTGACGAGAGAAATGCGGATTCTAAAAGGAAAATAACCCATGAACTTCTGGAAAAATAATAATGTTTATAGTTAAACTTTTCTAAATTAAATTGTTTCAAACAGTAATTGTTTTTTAATTTGCTTCACCAATTTCCTTTTTCCTATTTCTTTCATATAAAAACTTACCCAAAATTGTGATAAAATATTTATAAGATATTCAGATATTTAAAAAAAACATTTAATTTCAATTAATATTTTTTTTATTTTTTCTCATTCATGATAAAGTCAATAATTTTAAATCTATTTTTTTTCTTTCTTATTAAAGTCACTATGTACCTTTTAATAGATTTTGAAATCTTTTTCATAAATTTTTTAAATTTCATTTTTAGATTTAAAATTTAATAATAATCTAATTTAATTTAAAATTATTATATTTTTTAAGATACGTTTATATCTTAATAATTATTAAAATATAATTTTTACGTTATATTAAAAAAAAATAAAAACAAAAGTAATTAAAATAAAAGTAACAATGATAAATATTAAGAAAAATTATTTAAAAATACTATAAATAATATTAGATTTTAAAACTAAATTAAATAAATATTAAATTTTAAATAAAAAAATTTAAAAAAATTGTTTATCGAAATCCGTTAACATATTTTAAAAATATTAGATAAAAAAAGTTCTTTATAATTTAGTTCTTTTATTTAAAATTTAATAATTATTAAATTTAATTTAATATTTTAATATAATTTAACATTTAAATATTTTAAATCAAATTTTATATAAATATTTTTTATTTTTATTATTGCTATTTTTATTTTAATTATTTTTTTTAATATAATAATTATTATAATATAAATCATATTTTAATGATTATTAAAATATAAAAATATATTAAATGATATTAGAATGTTAATTAAATTAAATAATTATGAAATTTTAGTTAAAAAACAAAATCTAAAAAAATAGTTTATTGAATATCAAAATTCCATAAATAAATCTTTTTAAATTTTATTTATTTATTTAAAATTTAATAATTATTTAATTTTAATTTAATAATTACTATATTTTAATATATTAAATCATATTTTATATTAGTACTTTTTTATTTTTTTTACTTTCATTATTACTATTTTTATTTTAATTTTTCTATTTTTATGTTTTTAATATAACTATTATAATAATAGAAATTATATTTTAATAATTATTAAAATATAAATGTATATTAAAATTTTAAATTAAGTTACATTGTTATTAAATTTTAAATCTAAAAATGAATTTGAAAAATTTATGAAACGGATTTTAAAATCTATACATATTTCAAAATCTATTAAAATGGTGTAGAGTGACTTTAATAAAAAAGAAAAAAATTAGAGAAACTTTATCAAAAAAATATTAATTAAGATTAAAATTGAAATATTTGAAGGTTGTGAGAAATTGAGGTGTAAAGTGAAACACCCAAATACCAATTAAGCAATAACAGTTTAAAACAGGATAGCATAAACTTGGAAATTTCTTCCTACACCTGTATAGACAAATTGAAAAGTCAATTTTACCCTCATCTTCTTTCCTAATCGACATCTCCGTACTTTCCTTCACTCCAACTTCTTCTTCCACTTCTATTCCACTCCATGTTCTTCTTTCACCTCCACTTTCATTCCATCTTCTTTATTTCATCTCTTCCTTTAAATAAATGAAAAAATAAATAAAAATATTAAAAAACAAAAGAAGGATTTAAGGAAGAAAATGGGAATAAATGGGATGTAATATAATTTTATCCAAAATGTATTTTATATATCCCAGAAATTCTGTTATGAAAAACTTATTTCAAAAATTGTTTAAGAAATTCTATTATGGAAATCCCTTTTCAGAATCATGTTTCCAAAATTTCTAAAAGTTTGTTCCGAAAAGTTACCAAAATATATAAATTAAAAATCACTTTAGCGGAGGGCAAAACGGTCTTTTTAAAAACAATTCAGGGGTACACGAAAAATTGTGAGGTGCTGAAAGTAAATGATTCATACGATTGTATTTCTAGTAACGTTTTTGGTGGTGCGGTGTGTCAGGTCAGGTCAATATATTTTTAATAGAATAGTGATAAAATCAAATGTTTTTTAAAGAAAATTTCATTTATTTCGCATGATATTATATTAAATGAAACCAGTATAATTCCGAGTTTAAAATAAATATTCATCTCATTTATATTTTTAATAAAAAATAATTACATCTTACATAATTCTTAAATAAGTTTACATCTTCGTCATCTTTTTCCATACTTATTTTCTCTAGTAAATTTTTTTATATATTTTTTGTTTATAATTTGACGATTTAAAACTTTAATTTAAATTTTTCTGAACTTATTATTTAAAATTTAATCAATATATTATTTTTAAATAAAATAAAAGAAATATGTACACTTTATATACTTTTTTACTTAAAGATTAAATGAGATATATAGACGATTTTATTAATGTTTTTATCTGGTTCAATGGATAATACATACTTAATCCTATAAATAAAATTTATATTTTTTAAAAAATATTAATTTCATATTTACTTATACTCATTATATTCATAAATATTATATTTATAAATAATATTGATTTTAAGTTTTTCAAATGATTTCCTTAGTGAAAGAAATATTCAAAGTATATTTAGACTTTAATTCTTAAATGGTGTCAAATTACTATTCCATCTAAAAAAATATATATTTATTAATTTTCGTTCGGTCTGGTTGGACTTTTTTGGAGATTAATTTATTTAGTTATTGTATTATTAAATAATATTGATTATTGAAATTAGTATTATGCTTTTATGAACTTTTATTATCTAGACGAACAATATGAATGATGTGATGAATTGACACATAAGTCTCATTATCAGCCTACAAGTCTTTTGTCTCATTACACAATTTGTTAATCTCTAAATAGTAATTGTTTTGTGCGTTTTAATTGTCATAACTGTAAATCATTATTCTTTTAAAAATCCAGCTCATTTGTTTCATTGTCATTGGGTTCCTTTAGCCATTTTGTAATCCCTAAATAGAGTACTAAGCATAATTAGAAGTTAAGTTTAAATAAAATAATCAATATAAAGAAAGAGACAATAATCTAAGAAATTCCTTAGACAAAGAACTCGAAATAGAAGTTGATCCAAGTATTCAGAATACGTGATTAATCTGTCTTTGAAAAAAAAATACAAATTATATGAAAAGCACAAACTTAAAAAATAGTTTACCCAAAAAAGAAAAAAATAATAATCCAATTGTCCCAATATCAAATGTAAAGTCTTCGTTTTAACATGCAAATTAAGCAAGTATATTGTCTTAATCAAATAGGATAATAATATATGTTAATACAAAAATTTTGACAATAAATTTAACATAGTATATGTATTATTATATTATTGAGTTTAAAATACGTAAGTATAATAATAAATAAATAATGAACTACTAAAAAAATTACAAATATGTTGTATTAAAATATTTTTTTTCAATAAAATATACTGTCTCCGATTAAAAAAAAGAGTTTCAAAAAGTGTTAATTTTATAAAGATTTTTTTTTCTTGAAACATAAACAATGAAAAGTTATAATTAATCATCATGATTCAAAGATTGTGGTTTTCCTCAATTCCTCTTACAATTATGTTGATTCATTTTCTGAGTGGTTAATATTAATTAATGAATGTTATCTACTAAGATGTTCATGTTAAAGAAGGTAATGTAGTAAATAAAATTCAAACATAGTTGTCAGTGTCTGTAAAATTAATAAAAGGGTTTTTTGGGCCTTATGTGGGACAGTCAGACCCATGTTCACCGCGTCAAAGGCTCCGTAACGGACCAAACGGGTTCTTATTCCAACCGATAAGTCACTTTCTCTTTTTTCCACCGTTTCTAGCACCTAGGGCATTGCTATTTTACTGAATGCATGCCACTAGAAGTGTTCTACTTCAAATTTGTGGTAATTTCTAGCCTAAAAAGCTAATTCTATCACCGTTGGGTGATTTATAGGGTGCCTTTGAATTTTGCTCTGAGGAGCATTATTTAGATCATCCCTGTCAAGTAAACTGTGAAGTTTTCCAAGTAAGGGGAGCTAATTATTTTTGTATGAATTTATTTTATATAAATTTAGAAATTCTAAAAATACTATACTGCATCATCAGCATCCTCCAACTCTTGCTCCAAGGGAACCTCCTTAACAACATCTGCTCTCATCATCCAAGTGGATGATCATCGCAAAGAAAAACATACACAAGCAGCACACAACAAAGAAAGCAAGAGTGAGCTAGATAACCAAGCAGTAATCATATAGTTCAATCAATAAATATCATCGTCTTTAGCTACATATAAAGAACAATCAAGGCATACCACTTTAAACCATGACTCAAACACTCACACGACTCATCCAAATTGGTATAACTGTCGAACTATTGGTCGTCTTTGCACTTGCGTAGTTCAGCTGGCACTCCCCAACACTATGCAAGGTAAATCCCCCATCTGCCTATGTCTAAACTCTAAGACTATAGACGAGAACCCCTCTACTCTCACCACTTACACTGCTCTCCTCTATTTGAGCATGAACAATGCTTTGGGTATAGGGATAGACATATCAGTTCAAAGCTCCATACAGTTATACAAAACAACAATAACACTCACACATCACTTTCAATCATCTCACCCTGAGATGTCCACTTCATACTCAATTACATCATTGTACTTCACATTCATATGCTTTACAATGAGTGAGATCCCCTCCATGCATCAGTTTACGTTCATATATATATATATATATATATATATCATGTTCTTATTTGGTAATGTACCAGTTCAACACCAAAACATAAATTATTTAAGCACAATTCCACAGTCTCATATATAATTATCCAATAAAAATTTAACATCGTAGAACAACTTCACAAGAATCCACAAGTTCAACATTCAACCTGCATATATTTGTATAAAATAAATTCATACAAAAATCATTAGCTCCCCTAACTTCACAGTTTACTGGAACAAGAACGGTTCGGTTCGTTATGGAGCCCTTGACGCGGTGAACGTTTGACACCACCTATTAAAAAATTGAACGGTTCAACAGATTGTCTTTTAAAGAGAAGACGAAACAATATTTAGAAGATGAGTTTTTAGAGAGAGAAGGAAAAGTTGGCAGAGTGAAAAGCTGACTTAAAAGAAAAACCCTGCTAAGGTCATGTGCCTTTGATCTGATGGGTCTGACTGCCCCACATAAGACCCAAAGGTCCCTTTATTAATTTTTACATGCCCTTACATATACTCGTTTGATATTATTGTCTCATAAGTGCATAAAATATTTAAGATTTGTTTTTTTATTTTTTGACTAATTAGAAGTAGTTGTTGAAGAAAGAAATGAGATAAGTTTTCCCTAACTTACGCACAACAAATTAAAAATATATAATTTTTATGAATTACTTTATGTATGACGTACGTAATTTTAACTTATTATTAACTAATTTGCTAATTATTCTCAGTCGACATATTTTTACAGCTTATACTACTGTATTTTAAAGTCTATAAACAACGTTTTCTTCTATAAACAAACTTTTCTACGTCTAAAACAAAAAAAAAATGTTTGTTTCATATTGCAGTTGAGATTTTCAAACAACACGGGTTGATAAAAACTTTTTTTATATATAGTTAGTTTCTAAAACAAACAAATTTAGTATTGACAAAATAAATATAGACGAGCTTACTGAAACTTTTCATATAATTCGATGAAACTTGTTAAACTTATGAGATTCTTCATTAAAAAAAAACAACATTACTCGACCATCATCCAAAACCCTTAAAAGGATGTCACACTAAAAAGTCATTTTACAATAACTTTATAAATCAATGATATATATTTTTCCTTCTATGGTGTGAAAAATTAATCACTATAAAATTAAACCAGCCAATCAACTCCTTCTAATATTTAGGAATTACCGGTCAATTTCTTGAACTATCAGGTTTTAATGATAAAGTCACGTACAAATATAATATATTTAGATTAGTCTCTTATATCATCTCCAAGTTAATATATTCACTTTCTAAATAAATTCATCTTAGATATTAATATAAACTATGACATCTCAAATTATAATATTTATTAATTATTTTTCATCATGAAAAATTATTTTAAAAAATAAAATAAAAAAATACAAAGTATGATCGACCATACCAAATTTATGATAATTTTTTTATGAAAAAAGCATAAATAAGTAGATGGAGGTTATATGTTAAATTAAATATGGTGTTTTATAGGAATGAAAACTAAATCACACCATTTATTTGTACAATAATTTTTTTCACAAACAAGAGCATTTTTTAAAAGTATACACAAATGTAAACATCGACGCTAAAAGACTATTAAAACTACTTGTTGATCCAAAAAATCATTACAAACTAAAAAAGAATCACTTATAGAGGAAGTGTTACATTTAGAAAGAATAACTGAAAAGATACAACACCAATGAAATATGGGTCAAATCACATAAGAACTTACCTTTATTTTTAATCCAAAACCTTAAGACTTTTTAATTTTATTTTTATCTATATGAAACTTAGACTCACGATAGATTTTCAACAAAGCAGCATGAATATAAGTTTATACCTTTAAAAAAAATAAAAAATCATCCACGTATTCATTACAATTTCTTCTAAAAATACCAACACAGATATAGAATGATATTAGGTCTCTTATATAAATTTAAAGACTCATTAATAATGAGTTACCATTTTATTTATTTTTTTAATTGTTCTAATTGTAAAGTAAAGAAACTGTTAAATTGAATTGTGAGTTTGCTCATTAATGAGTCATTAATATTAAATTAATGAATTATCATCTTATTTAATTTTTAATTGTAACGTAAACAAACTATTAAATTTAGTTGAGTTTGATTTTTATAATTGAATACAATAATATGCAATAATATTTATAAATTTATATCTCAATATTAAGTCCATTGTATAATTTTAATGACTAACTAATATTAATATAAATTTAACGACTCATTAACATTAAATTTAATGAAATACTTATTAAGTTCAAAAAAATATTTTCTTAACTATACGTATACTATACTAGTTTTTATCAAAAGTGATATTTATATAAATTAATGGTTCATTAATATTAAATTAAATCTCCTTAATGAAATATTTATCAAGTTCAACAAAAATTCATTTTCTTCATTATACGTATACTAATTTCTTTATTTATTTTTCTAAATCCCTTAAAAAAATTTACCACTCTGACAACCTATATGTTAACAAATAACACAATCTTAACGAAATGAGATTTAAATAACATAATAAATATTATAATCTAAACAGCAAAAGCACTAATACTTATGCTTTTGATATAGAAAAAAAAAATTAGATCAATTAGGTGCTAGAAGTTGGACAAAATCATAAGATATCTAAAAATATTTATATAGTCGAGCAACAAGATTATGATAAAAATAATTATGTTAATAATGAAAGTGGAGAAAAAAAAACCTAGTATGTTTTGAAACGATGAACAGAATAAGTTGATATAATGAATGATCTAATCCCATTAAGTTGATAAATACTATAAATGAAAAATAGAGTAGAATTAAAATAGGGTGTTATTTATGAATAAACCATAAATCATTACTAAAGAACAAGATGGATTCTTATTTAAATAATAGACCCGACACCGAAAGAGCAATTTTTGGTCGAGAAGGATTTTTTTGAAGGGGGAGAGGGGTCGTGTGTTCCCTTTCCTTTTCCCATCAATGCTTCTGCCTTCTTCTTCTTCCTCCTCCCTCCTTGCGACCCTTCCTTTTCCCCTCTTCTCCTTCTCCAACCGTTTCTAGGGTTCGCTTTTCTATTTCGCTCTCTCTCCTTAATCAACCTCTCTCTCGCTCTCAATCTCCCACCCCGATCGCCACCGCTTTTCTTTTCCGCATTTCGAATCCGTTTCGTTCCGCAAATACTTCCTCCCTTTGCGGCGATTGATTTCTCTCATCCACCTCCGTACCTATCAATTTCAATTAGCGTCTGCCACTATTTGACGTACGAGTGCAGATTCCTCTGGTTTTGTTTGGCATCATGTCGATGAGTGAGCGGAAGACTATCGACCTCGAACAGGGATGGGATTTCATGCAGAAGGGCATCACCAAACTCAAGAACATCCTGGAAGGCCTGCCCGAGACTCAATTCAGCTCTGAGGACTACATGATGCTTTATACGTATTCGTCTTTGCACTGTTTCTTTGTTTTGTTCTTGGTTGTTTGAGATTTTTTTTTTAATTTGTATATATATTTTCTTATCTGAGCGCTGTATTTTCTTGATTCGTATTGCAGGACCATTTACAATATGTGTACTCAGAAGCCTCCTCATGACTACTCCCAACAACTTTATGACAAGTATAGGGAGTCTTTTGAAGAGTACATTGTATCGACGGTTAGTGACACTCTCATTTGATTTTGGGTTCATGGATAGGCTTTCTGGTGTATTATTTGGTTATTATCCGTTCTTGCCTTACAAGTTTAATACAATTAGGAGTGTCATATCCATTCGCGTTTACTTTTTGGGAGTGATATTGGTATATGTTGCTTAAAATCCACTAAACTGTTTTCGTACATTTTTATGGGACTTCGATGCATTTATTTTCTTTCTTTTTCGAATGTTTATTGTCCCAAATTTCGTACATCTTATAGAAGTTGCGGTTGTCCCAAATTTTTTGAAGCAAGTATAAAATGTGGTTTGATCACCCATTGAATCATGTTTTTGGAACATTTTATCCTAAATGCAACCAGCAAATTGTAGAAATGAGTAAATATAGGACACGTGATGACTGAAGCATGACTGGGTGATAAATCTTTGTTATTGCAACTCCACCGACCACGCATCCAGTTTTTGGTGGTAAAGGACGTGCGGTGCAGGCAGTCAAAACACAGATCGCTTATCGTAGTCAGACAATGAAGCAGCATTTGTTGAGGTTATCCTGCTCAGAAAAGACTCCTTTGGTGGTCAAGCTTCGTTAGGATGTTTTATAGATATGCAGTTCATTGGAAAGGGAATAATAAAGTTAGAGTTAAAAGGGTTGGAATGAAGAAAAAAGTTGCCTTTGTCATGTTTATCTGTTTAATATGGGAAGAAAATTGAAGGTAAGGAAGGGCCTGAAATTTTAGAATTTTAACCAGCGTACTCTATAGTAGCCAGTTGTCTGTTATAGTGCCGATATAGCAGTGTTACAGCTGTGAGGTGCTTTGTGGAAGCCTGTTGTAGCTTGCTGTTGCACCTAGGGATGCAACAAATTATGGCTTCTATTGCATCAGAGGCTAAGACCCCTTTTTTGACCCCTGGAATGATACTGTTTGGGGGAGGGATCTCGGGATTTGTCTCCTTTTTCTTTGATCAAAACACAAACCACATTTTCCTCTTTGGAAGTTTGAAGGCTGAATAAATAATGCTCAACTCGCATTTGTCTCTTTTCTCTTCAATGCAGACATCCTTGACCTGGAGCCATCAGTTGCATTTCGGGCTACCTTTGAATGGGAATAAATAGTGAAAGGAAAGCTGTTCTTACCCTTTACTTAAAATAACAGCAAAGCTAGCATCCCAAATCTACCCTATTTACTTATATATTAAAAACAAAGCCATTACCCACCGTCAAATTATTTACTTCTCTCAAGACCAATTATGCTTAGTGTAAAATTGATTTTGAGAATCCAAAATGTTACTCAAACAGGTGGTTGTGCAACTTCATCTTTGTACCAGCAAATTGGATTTCTTGGTTATCGAACCAGGCTACTATCTACATGTCAATTATAAAATACTTGTATTTTTTGATTTTATTCAAGAAATGTACTTGTTATTTATTTTGTCAGTTGTCTTGTTTTCCTTTTGGTCCAGGTATTGCCTTCTTTGAGAGAGAAGCATGACGAATTTATGTTGAGAGAACTTGTGAAGAGATGGGCAAACCATAAAATTATGGTTCGATGGCTTTCTCGGTTCTTTCACTATTTGGATCGCTACTTTATTGCTCGGAGATCACTTCCGCCCCTTAATGAAGTTGGACTAACTTGCTTCCGTGATTTGGTAATGCAACTAATGATGTTGCAATAAACATTTTTGCTGCACTATTTCTTACAATTAACTAGTCTTGTACATGTTATAAAAAAGACATGCATGCTAGTGCAGATTAGATGTCTTTCCTATTATTTTCGTTTCATTTAATGCAACTTCATCAAAATAAATTTGAGTTTTATCATTTGCAGGTTTACAAGGAAGTAAACGGGAAAGTTAGAGATGCAGTTATTTCACTTGTATGTTTTTCTTCCTATGTATGCTAGATTTTCTGTGATTATAAATTTTAGATCAATAAAGTATTTTTGCTTATGAAGATTGATCAAGAACGTGAGGGAGAACAGATTGATAGAGCTCTATTAAAGAATGTACTAGACATATTTGTTGAAATTGGAATGGGACAAATGGATCACTATGAGAATGATTTTGAAACTGCCATGCTCAAAGACACTTCTGCTTATTATTCTCGAAAGGCTTCAAACTGGATCCTTGAAGATTCTTGTCCTGATTATATGCTCAAGGTGTGGTTTCCTGTTTATGCTAACTGTAACTTGGTTTCTTAATTTACATTACTTTTTGGCCTTTATATGATCTTTTGGTGTTATGTTTTTTATTGCAGGCTGAGGAGTGCTTAAAACGGGAGAAAGATAGGGTTGCACATTACTTGCACTCTAGTAGTGAACCAAAGTTATTAGAGGTCTGTTCTTGAGGATTTTTTTTAATGATTACAATGTTTCCTTTCGTCTCATTTTATAGTTTCTGAAGTTTTTGTGTTTTCTTTTGCTCTTCTGGAAATTTCTTTGTTTAGAAAGTTCAACATGAACTGTTATCTGTGTATGCAAACCAACTCCTTGAGAAAGAGCACTCTGGATGTCATGCTTTACTTAGAGACGACAAGGTACTTATGAAACTTTATGTTCTTATATGTACACTTTTTTTTAACCAAGAGTATATAGTGTTCTCATGTTTCCTTTAATGCTCAGGTTGAAGACTTGTCAAGAATGTTCAGGCTATTCTCTAAAATACCTCGAGGCTTGGATCCTGTTTCCAGTATATTTAAGCTGGTTGGTCATGTTGAACCTATCTTTGTGCTTTTATGCCAATTTTGGGCTCTCTTGTTCTCCTTTCTTTCTTGCTCTCTTGCTTATCTTTCTCTTTCCCTTTTCTCAGCATGTTGGTCGTGTTGAACCTATCTTTGCGCTTTTATGCCAATTTTTTGGCTCTCTTGTTCTCCTTTCTTTCTTGCTCTCTTGCTTATCATTCTCTTTCCCTTTTTTGTCAGCATGTGACCACTGAAGGTATGGCATTGGTGAAGCAGGCTGAAGATGCAGCTAGCAACAAAAAGGTCTATTCCGCAGTTTTGCTTATTTCTGGCTGAGGTTTAATTTCTTGATCGCAGCAATTGAGGAGAGAGATTACTGTGCACTATCATTCTGAGTCTTCAATCTACAATCTCAGTATAGATCCATTGAAATTTCTGTTCGAAATTGTTAATGGGGGGTTTTGGACAAGATTTTGAATTTGCTTTCTGACTAAATGATTTATTAATAGCTTCGTTTACTTGTATTTTCTTACTGTTCTAGTTGTGACTGATGTCATACTTTTTGGGGCAATCTATTTTGTTTCTAACCTAGTTATTTTGTCCTTTTAAATGAAAATACGTACAGGCAGAAAAAAAGGATATTGTTGGTCTTCAAGAGCAGGTGATAAAAAATAGATTTATTAATTTTACTATTTTTTTTCAAGTTGTGAAAATTTAAATTAGTTTCTTGCTTCAGGTTTTTGTTCGGAAAGTGATTGAGCTGCATGACAAGTACCTGGCATATGTGAATGATTGTTTCCAGAATCACACTCTTTTTCACAAGGTTTTGAATAGAAGTGCCTTTAATTATGTTGGATTGGTATGTGTACTTGCTGATCTGAATGTTTTAATCATATAGGCTCTTAAAGAGGCTTTTGAGGTCTTCTGCAACAAAGGTGTTGCTGGAAGTTCAAGTGCAGAACTGCTTGCCTCCTTCTGTGATAACATTCTTAAGAAAGGAGGAAGTGAAAAATTAAGTGATGAAGCAATTGAAGAGACTCTAGAAAAGGTCAGTGTCATTCTTGATGTTCCACTTTTACTTCTGTAAATAAGCAAGATACATGTAGTCCTGACTTTTGAAATTGCGATTTGTTTTGGTCTATCTGCAGGTGGTGAAGCTGCTTGCATATATCAGTGACAAAGACTTGTTTGCTGAATTCTATAGGTAATATATTAATGAGAAGATAATTGTTTTTTTATAATGATTGTTAGGTTGGATATCTTTGTCAAAAAGGGATTATATTGAGTGGCTGGTGCTTCAATCTTTACCTTCCAACGACTATCTCCAGTGTTTATATATTCATTTCATAACTGAATCATAAAAATTGCTTCCACTCTTTCTTGGTTGTCTGGCAATTAAATGTGCTCTGTTGTATGTAGAATTTGTTTTCCTTACATCTAGAGATACAATACCACCAATATTTGGCCTTCTTTATTTGGGAATTAGTCCTTGAAATAAGACCAAAGCCCTCTATTATAAAATGGCTAGGAGTCAAGCCTTGTCATACTCTTGTTCTAGTTTAATCTCGGCATAGTCCACCTTTTAGGCCCAAAATGCCCTTGCTTAAGCTGTGACATGTTTCGAGATGTAAAACTAATACTGGTCTTTACGTAGCACTTTAAGCTTTAGGGAGAAGTGGTACTTTATTTCATGTTTACTAAAGTGTATTTTTGAAAAGACCTAAAAGTTGAGATGAGTAGGCATCTGAATTGAAATTGATCGGGGTGAAGATTTGAAGAGACAAAGTGGAGTGCAGCTATTTAAGAACGAAACTTATATTAGTTTTATATTTACTCATGTCTCTAGACTATTTTTTTTTTATCAATTTATCTGAACACTTTAGAACATAATGAGAAATTAGGAATTTTCTGGACTAAGATTCTAGAAATTGTCTGACCTTTTCTCTACAATTAATGGTAGAAGTCTAAACATATCCTATGTTGTTTTGTAATGTGTAACATTATTTTAGGTAAGAACAATTCTCATTGGAGTGTCTAGTGATCTACCAGGATTTATGGTGCCATTGTTAAACTTTTTGCTTACATGATTGCTTCCTAATATTGTTTGACATATTTACCTTAAAGAAATTTTTCTGCAGTTTTCAGGTCTAATTTAAAGCTCTTTTCTTGTTGATATGTCATATATCTGAATGTCTGAATTCCCTTTTGTTTATGTTAGATTTTTGAAAAATAATATTAATACTGGGCTTTTGCTTTGTTGCTTTCAGGAAGAAGCTTGCTCGAAGACTTCTCTTTGACAAGAGTGCCAATGATGATCACGAGAGAAGTATTTTGACAAAATTGAAGCAACAATGTGGTGGACAGTTTACCTCAAAGATGGAAGGAATGGTCAGCCTTTTTCTATTCTTTGTAAACATAAGCTGAAACACTATGATGAACTTTTTTGGATGGTTGACGAAAATTTAAATGCTTTCCCTCTCTTACCAGGTTACGGATTTGACATTGGCAAAGGAGAATCAAACGAGTTTTGAGGAGTATTTAAGCAATAATCCCAATGCAGACCCTGGTATAGACTTGACAGTTACGGTTCTGACTACTGGCTTCTGGCCTAGTTACAAATCTTTTGATCTCAATCTTCCTGCAGAAATGGTAATCTGGATCTTGATATAAAGCATCTGGTGCTCAGTTTTTTATTCTACATTACCGATACTTTATAGAATTTGGTTATAATTAATAACTATCTCTTTATTCCTTTTTTTTAGATTAGGTGTGTTGAAGTTTTCAAAGAATTTTATCAAACTAAAACAAAGCACAGAAAACTTACATGGATATATTCCTTGGGAACCTGTAATATAAGTGGGAAATTTGAGCCAAAAACCGTGGAGCTGATTGTTACAACCTACCAGGTAATATTACTTACCTGCTTTATTTATCTGTAATTATATAAATATTATGCCTTTTCACTTGTTCATTTTGAAATTGTGACGTCCATCGAATCTTGGATATTTTCAACTGACCCAATTTCTCTTTGTCGCTTTTTTAATAGGCTTCAGCATTGCTGCTTTTTAACTTGTCAGATAGACTGAGTTACTCAGAGATAATGACTCAATTAAACTTATCGGACGATGATGTTATTAGACTGCTTCATTCCTTGTCGTGTGCCAAGTACAAGATTCTCATCAAGGAGCCAAATACAAAAACAATATCATCCACTGATTATTTTGAATTTAATTCTAAATTTACTGACAAAATGAGAAGAATCAAGGTATAATTTTATTTAAAATGTGTTTTAATCTTGACCTTTTTTCTATTTATGAACTTTAGGGCGGAATTGACAAATTCTGTATGCAGATTCCTCTCCCTCCCGTGGATGAGAAGAAGAAAGTAATTGAGGATGTTGATAAGGACAGAAGATATGCTATCGATGCCTCAATTGTGCGTATTATGAAGAGTCGGAAAGTTTTGGGCTACCAACAATTAGTCGTGGAGTGTGTTGAACAGTTGGGTCGCATGTTTAAGGTATATATGTAGCCATTCTCCAAACATAATATTATGTTTTTCTCTCAAATCCTGATTTTTTTAACATTTGGATTTCATTGTGCAGCCTGACGTCAAGGCTATTAAAAAGCGGATAGAAGATTTGATTTCTCGAGACTATTTGGAAAGAGACAAAGATAATGCTAACATGTTCAAGTACTTGGCTTGACGTGGTCTAAATGATTTTGCAAATGAAGTGGTTACTGCGAAATGAAAATGCTTGAACTTCTGCAAATGAAATGAGTTTTATTTTTAAAGTTTCCTTGAAGGAGGAGCTGCGTGCTTGTATATTTTGCGTCCATGTCCAGGTATGGACAACTCCTGTAGATGTGTGATCATGTTGGGAAATTGTAATCAATTCCATAATCCAGCTCTCTGACACTTTCACCATATTTTTGGCTTCTGATTGCTGCAATTCCTTCTCAACATATTTTGATGCCGTCTGTTATTTGCTCCCCAAAAATTGTTAGCGCTCCAGGGAAATTATATTTTTTATCAGCTTAGAAAAATTATCAGGTGAATGGGTACGCCTTTTAAATCTAAACCCAATAGCTATGGTTTCTTACATTATTTGTCTATGACAATATTCCAGTGACATTTACTACATTTTTGTAGTGTCTATGATATTTTATATCTGTTTGAAAATCAAATTATCCCTATGATTCTAAAGATCATTAGTGATGTATATGTCTTATTTATGAATCTTTATGATTTTATATCATTGTTGTTCATCATTCCTTCAAATGCAATTATGAATCTTGGCATTCAAAAACATGAAAGCAACTTTTGTTGCCAGTTTTAAGCTTTTATGGATACTTTGGTGTGAAGTTTTTAATTTTAAATTTATGTTTTTTGTGTAAGGGACGTCGAAACCAGAATAATTTTCATCTTCCAGAGTTTTGGGATAACTAGTCGAACAATTTATTTATGTTTTTAAATAAATTATGTGTGAAATATATTATAATTTAATAATATATTGAAAAATAATAGATAACAAGGATCTTAAAAAATAAGAAACTTTATAAATGAACTATATTTTTAAGTATATGTAATCATAAGTTTTCTACAATTTTCTTTAAATCTATAATTTACATATTGCACAGTTGAAATCTTTTATATAAACTATATGTTTTGTTATTTTTTTAAACTGTTTAGTGTACTTGATTTAAATATGCATTTTTTTTATCAATCTAAATTGAATTTTAGTAATTATTATTAAAAAATTATACATTATTGACAATAATTTTATATTTAAAATATAATTTCTATATTCGATTATGATTTTAGAAATTTTAATTTTATAAAAGTAAATATTTATCTCTTTAGTCTTAAAACTAAGAATAAAACACTGTTACTTAGATTTGATTTATTTTCAGATTCTTTTATTCTTTTTGTTTTCAATATCTTCACTTGCTCCTTTATTCATATGTCCTTCCCTTCTCTCCTCCGATCTCCAAAGTATGTTTTTCCACTTTCCTTTCTTTTTTGTCGGAGTCATGTCAAACTTAACCACTGTGTCGAAAGATATCAGACCATGTGGCATATTAAATCGAAATATTTATTTTACATTATGAGATGTATAATTTTAAAAATTAATTTTACATTTTAAATTATATAACTCAGAATATAAAAATAAAATTTATTGGGTTTTGAATGATATAACTCAGGAAATCTACTAATAGCATAATTTAGAACTTAAATTAAGAACAGAAAAAACTGTAGTCGGTAAATTATGGGGTGTAGTATGAAATTTAGGGATGTAGCTTTCCAAGGCGAGGTTGGATCTAATTTGGATTAAGTTGAATTATATTCTTCACATCAAAATTTTAATCCATATCAACATTTGGGATTGTTATTTGTATTTTTATGTTATTTTTAGTGCATTATATAAGACTGTTTTGTAGTCGCTTTACACATCTATTATTATTATTATTATTTGGTGATTGATTTCCATAATAAGTTGTAGAGGATTCTTTGTAGTGCAAGATGATAACTAGTGAAGGAAGATCATGTAAATGTTGTAAAATGTGTTTTTTTATTATTCTAGGAAACCAATCCATACAAACTAACCATATCATGCAATGTATGACAGCACTGCAAATAAAAGCTTCATGGAATCATGATGTTTTAAAACTCTTATTAATACTAGTTAAAAGTAGAAAGTAAGTATAAAATGAATAATTCATTAGGATAATCTTACTAATCATAGCATTATATAATTGATAAAAACACACAAAATAAACTTAAGTATATAAGATATATTTACAGTTCTTTATAACAAAATTTAAGTTGGATTTTAGAAATATAATTAATTATTATTAACGGAATGATTTATACAATACAAAAATTTTATACGCAAACAATCATTACTCACTATTCAATCTTTAGCAGTTTCTCACTTAGAGTATTTTTTTTTCTTACATACAATATATTATTATAATACTGTACAAATCATAACACAATACTAAACAATAATAAGAACAACTCTTTTTTTTTTAATTTGCACATAATACTCAAAAACACCAAATGTTTAAAGTGTATCACATACAAAGTCATCATAACACGTGACACATTTATATACAATTATACATTTGACTTTATTAAGTAGAATGAATCCTTGTACTTGTCATTATTTACTCAAAGAATATGACAAGATAAATGAATAAAAATCTCATTTGTCTCTCAACTAAATATTTTTCTGAGTTAAATCTCTACTAGAATCAAAATAATCTCATCTCCACTCTGTTGTCAGTACACTTCACACGTAACACTTATAATAGTATTCTTATCCTAAGACCTACTATATTCTCATTTCACATGTTATTATTTTTTAATTATTCATTAATTGTCAATATTGTACTACTCTTTAATTTGTATAATTTGTATGGCTTTTAATTTATTTATTTACTATATATATATATACACTAAAATAACTAATTTTGGGGGAAATTTTATTTGTGCAAGACTCTTATATATGTTAAAATGTTGATAATTTTTCTAAAAGCCTAGTTCAATTTAGTCTTACATATGAAGCAAGAATTAAGAAAATTTTATTTTATTGGAAATAGATACTATGATTTAAAGTTTAAAGTTAAATTTTTTAAATTGAGTTAAATTTGAAGTTTTCTCTTTTCATTAACTAATAAATATGAATTATTCAATGTCATATATTTTTAGTTATTAATTAATTATGGATGTTTTCTTCACTGCAATTTATTTTAATAATAGTTAAAATAAACTTTGACATCGAATATTGAATTATCATTGGAAGTAATTAATAATTTTCTTTATCATTGAAATGTCGAGAAGGTCCTCTTCCACTTATAATTTTCTTATTCTCAGTCTATCTGCTGAATGAACTAAGGGAAGATGAAGCGGGCGTTGAGACCCAATTTGATAAATTCTCTCAGCACCTCTTTTTCTTCTTCTCTTCCACAACAACATAAACTACCATCGCTCCATTTCCACACCAATATCAAAGCTCATTTCGTTGCAAAGCTCCAAACTTGCAAGGATTTAGCTTCTGCAACATCAACCCACTCTAACATTGTCAAATTCGGTTTCTCGAATGACACTTTTGCTGCCAACCATCTCATTAATTGCTACCTTAGACTCTTTAGAATCGACAATGCACAAAAACTGTTCGACGAAATGCCTCAGCGTAATGTTGTGTCCTGGACTTCGCTTATGGCTGGTTATGTTGGCTTGGATCAAGCGAACATGGCACTTTGTCTCTTCCGTCAAATGCAAGGAACCGTCGTCCTGCCCAATGAATTTACATTTGCCACTCTCATCAATGCATGTTCTATCCTCGTCAATCTTGAGATTGGTAGAAGACTTCATGCTCTTGTTGAGGTTTCGGGCCTTCAGTCCAACCTTGTTGCATGTTCTTCCCTCGTTGATATGTATGGCAAGTGCAACCATGTTGTTGAGGCTCGCCTGATTTTTGATTCCATGTGTACAAGGAATGTGGTTTCTTGGACTTCCATGATCACCACATATTCTCAGAATGCACAAGGGCACACTGCTCTACAACTGTTTAAAGAATTCAATCATTCTGGTTTGGACAGACCCAATCATTTCATGCTCAGCAGTGCAATCAACACCTGTGCGAGTCTGGGAAGCCTGGGTGATGGCAAAATCACTCATGGTGTGGTCATCCGGCTTGGACAGGATGCTAGTGATGTGATTGCCAGTGCACTTGTGGACATGTATGCCAAATGTGGTTGTGTGAATTATTCAGCCAAAGTCTTTAGGAGAATCTCAATTCCTTCTGTGATTCCCTATACTTCAATGATTGTGGGTGCTGCAAAGTATGGACTTGGTACATTATCTCTTCAACTGTTCCAAGAAATGGTTGTTAGAAGTATAAAACCTAACGATGTCACCTTTGTTGGGGTTTTGCACGCTTGCAGTCATTCAGGGCTTGTAGATAAAGGACTTGAGTTACTTAACTCAATGAATGGAAAATATGGGGTGATTCCTGATGCAAAGCATTACACTTGCGTTGCAGATATGTTAGGCCGAGTAGGACGAATTGAAGAAGCATACGAGTTAGCAAAATCAGTTCAAGTTGAAGGTGATGCACGTGCCATGTTGTGGGGGACCATTCTTTCAGCTAGTAGGCTTTATGGCAGGGTAGACATTGCCCTTGAGGCCAGTAATAGGATACTAGAGTCCAACCCAGAAGTGGATGGTGCATATGTTACATTGGTCAACGCATATGCACTGGCAGGGGATTGGGAAAATGCTCATAATCTACGATCTGAAATGAAGCATACTGGAGTCTACAAGGAACCTGGCAGTAGTTGGATTGAGGTAAAAGAACCCACTTAGTTGTGCCGTGCTGGAGACATGTCTAAATGTACTGAAAGAAACAGAGATTCCGAGTCTGCTAAGGGAATTGGAAGAGAGAATGAAAGGGGATACGTAGGAACTAAAGTGTTGGTGTTTGTTGATGTGGAAGAGGAAGCCAAATAGGAAATTGTGAGCTTACATAGTGAAGAACTTGCCTTGGCCTTTGGACTAATAAACGCACCCACCTAAAGGTGTCACAATCAGAGTAATGAAGAACTTGAGACTGTTCAGGGGTTGTCATGAGGCATTGAAGCTGATTAGCGATATTCTACAGAGAGACTTTATTGTTAGAGGTGTGAACAGGTTTCATCACTTCAAAAATAGATAATGCACTTGTGGAAATTTTTGGTAATGATTTGTCTTATCAGTTTAGTATTTCTCAGAACAGCAACTCCATACTTCATCACTCACACAATCCAACAACGGACAATCATTGTCGTCAATTTGGGTTCATCACTGAGTTTCGCACTTATATCTATTGGTATACCATGGCTGATTCTGGCTCTTTATTCATTTGAAAATTATGTTATCAGCACGTGAAGAAGAACAGGAAAGAGATTTAATAACTAGCATAGACTATTCTGCAGATCCACTAGTTAGAAAATCCCATGAACATATTTTCTAATAGTCGAATGAAACTTGAAAGGCATCAATTTTATTGTACTGAATGGTAAAATATTGAGTTATTGTAAGGTAGAGTGACTTTGATGGTATTTCAAGTATAAAAATTGTAATTTCAAGTATAAATCTAATTAAAAAATAATACAATCTTTACATAAATTATTTCAAAACTTTGAATAAATCAATAAGTTAAGTTATAATAAATTTCTCCAAATAGAATTTAAGACATGAAAAAAAAAAAACAAGGCAATTTTTCTACAATACAAATATAGAAGTGGTTCTTGGATTGGTATTGAGTCATTTATACTAAACTAAGAGTGAATTAATTTGAGATGGGTCAAGTTTCACCGAATTAGAAATGAAACTCAATCTAATTAATTAGATTGAATTGAGAAAATTGATTCACTAAGCAATACTCTAACAATAATAATTATAAGTATTGATATGGTAATAGTATCAATAATAGTAAATGTTAATACTAATAATATAGGGTATAAATGAGATTTAGTGAGTATCTAATCAAAATTTTAGTAATTTTGAGTATGCAAAGTGTTTCTGTTTTTTTTTTCTAAAATCTTGTGATTTTGTTAATGTAGCTTCCACTATATCTTGTCATTATTGCACATGCATTACTATTTGAAAAGAGAATAATGTTTAACATCTTTATTGTTTCTTCATCCATGATTATTACATTTGTTTATGCTCTAACTGAACTATGAAAAGTGCCAAGGAAAAATATTGATAATATGTTGTAGTGTGTATTAGCATGTATTTTCAAATATAAGAGCTTTAAGGGTAAGATTAAAAAGAATGAGAAAATTATTGTATCACCCAATCATATCAAATTCTAAGATACTAATCATAAATTAATGTATTTCTAAATTACTTTAATTCTTCAAAGAAATTGGCTAGTTGGAAATTACTTTTCATAATTTGTGCCATCCAAATTAATATATAAATTACTTTATATTATAACCATAATTCAAAATCTTACAAATTACATGTGATCCAAAATACATATCACAATAAAAGAATCTTTCAAATGTCCTAACATCACACAAAGGTAGGTGAATTTTTTTCTTTGAAAGACTTATATAACTATAAAAGTTCTTCTTCGTGCAACTCACTTATGAATAACAGGTTGAACATTCTTTGACAATTCCCCTTACTTGTGGATTTCTTCAAGCTGGTCTAATTGATAATTTCTTGTGATACAAATGCTCAAGTTAATAAAATAAATGTTACTAAACACAAACGTACAAGTTAAAAACAACACTCAAATTATTCATAAGATCAAATTTAGGTTTGTATGAGAAAACATACTTTCATCACTCACTACTACTTTTAACAATGAACAATAACAATTAAATGTTGTTCCATTCATTGTGAATCCATTTTTAGGGTCAGCTTAACCTCATTGGTCTTCATCTAGTTTACTTACCACTTAACCTATGCATTTTTGTTACTACTTAAATACTGGATTTTTATGTCATGATTATAAATGAAACTCCTATTCACTCCATTACAATACATCAAAAATAAAAAGTTACACTCAAATTATTTATAGTTAACCCTTTCATTTAAAGCATTTTTTTACCATTCTTATTTTCTTCACATATTAAGGGTGTGTTCTTTTGTAGAGATTGATTTAAAGGAGAGAGTAGAAAAATTTGAATACTGAAGGTTAAGTTTGTGTTGTTTCTTATTTAGAGGTGATAGTAAAATGGATTTGAGAATAAAATTTATAAAAGATTTAATTGATGTAATATTATTAAAAAAAATTAACAGATTAAAAAGTAAACCTCATAACATATAACATGCATGAAATTGGTTTCTTGTTCAAGAAAATCAATTCCCTCAACATATGTAAAACTATAGAATCAATTCCAACACTTCCTAGAACTGATTCCGCTCCCTTCATACAATGTTGGAATCTATTCAATATAACCTAAAACCAATTCCGATATAATGGATCTTGGTCACATACATCATGATATTAAAATAAAGGTATTTTTGTAAAACAATTCTGATCACCCTCAAATCTTCAGAAATATAACGTTATGAAATAGATACATTATTTATTTTATTAACTAAATGAACACAATCTCACCCTACAAATCCGCATTTTTTTAATATCCTTGCACAGTGAATCATTACACAATAACAAAGCATAAAGCTTCCCCTTCCACTCTTGACTAACATAACCATCATTGGTCCCTTCAACACGCGCTTTCTTATAGAATAAAACTCCAAACATGACAAATATCTTATTAGGAGTTATTTATATCTTATTAGAAGTTAGTTTCTATCAGGATATCACTTTTATTTATGGTTTTAAAATTCATTAACAATTCTGTCAAAAACTGATGACTTCTCCGGAAGTGACCCAATATACCAAACAAGTGAACCAACATTTTATTTTTTTTTTATCAAAACTTATTTACATTAATATGTTTAAAATTTATTAGTCATAACTGAATTGCAATTGAACTACATTGAGTAAATAATAATTAATTAATATAAATTTTATTAATAAATTTAATTTTATAAAGCTAAAATTAAAATATTATTGTATATATTCTTAACATTCCAAATAAATGTACAAATATGTCATAATAATGATAATTAATAAATTATAATAATGTGTCTATTACAAATAACAACATTAATGTGTCTATTACAACATTAAAAAAAAACAGAGAAATTATATTAATTTGTCATGTTATTTTATTTTTCGCTTTTTTGTGTTTTTTTATATGGAAAGGTATACTAAATTTTCATATTTTTATAATAGAGATATAACCATATTATTCAATCAATGACACACTAGGTCAAACATTGGTCCAACATGATTCAGTGACAAAATATTAACTACACCTGTCAGACCCCATTAAAACACATCCAAAAACCTCAAGTAGTGAGATCCATGTGCCAAAAGGAGAGTGAGCGTCTCAGTTAGGGAAAAACAGGTGGCTGCAGGAGGGTGACCGTTCGTTTTGGGTGACGACAGTATTTAAGGCCCAATTTCAAATAACGTGTCACTTCTCTGCATGCCTTTCTTCTTCCCCAAAACGCTGAAACTCTTTTCTCCTCCTTTCTCTCTAAGAAAACCTCACCATTTCTTCTTCCGATCACCTCTCAGGCACCGCTGGAACACTCCCGGCGTCAAGAGCTTCCATTTAAACCGATCGGTTTATGATTCTAAGTCGGTGAGTCTCTTTCTCTCTAGTGCGTTCGTTTAAGTCTTGCATGCAATCCTCTATTTCTGGTTGCCTGAGTAGATAGTATAATTCTGATTGTTTCTGGTTTTCTATGTGGTTCAGTATTCCTAAAACATGGTCGTCGGACTTTAAGTTTTTGGTAGTAAGGAGCTCTAATTCTGCATAGTTGAGCGTTCGGTTACGTGTCGAGGTAAGGGAAGCTTATATAATTTAATTTAGCTTGTTGTGTTGAATGTTTGTGTGCTTGCATACGTTTGATTATTTGATGAGTATGAAATATGATTGTACTACTGGTTTGGACGTGTGGATGGACATATGATATACGCTGTGAACTGAGTTGGAATAGAGTTTAATTTTCGAACCATAGTATTCTGAGCAAAGGTGATAGTATGGTCGAACATCATTAGCGAGCGTTCGGTCTTTCTTGGGAGTGCATGGTCTTACTTGAATTATCATGCGTTAGGGATATTGTTTAAGAGTCTTTCTGTAATATGATATAAGAATAGGTAAACTGTGACCGAGAGTTTGTATTCATCGTTCAGTTTTCGTTGAGCGTCCGTTCATGTTAAGTTCTTCTTTAGACTTCCTAAACAGTTTAGTTAAATGTGTTATATACTACTTAAGGTCGTAGACATTATTGTTCTTTTTCCTTCAGAATAAGTGGTGGCTCAATTGTATAGATTTATATTCATTCGTTTTATGTAAGTTTATCCGTGATTGGTCTTGGACTAAGTGTTCAGTCTCAGTAGCGGTCGTTCCTGATAAGCACTTGGTCTTGATCAATGCTCGTTTTATAGCGTTCGGTTCTACAGGGCTCAGTCTTAAACCAAGCGTTGGGTCTAGTTTTCTGTAATATACATTATTACCGTTCTTATAATAAGAGTCTTCATTCAAACTCAATAGCTTTTGTTACTTCATAGTTCCTCATCAGTATTAGTATTTGGTGTCAAATAGTGTTGGTCGTTAAAAAGGTGTTCGGCCTAGAGTCTTAGTACTCGGCCTAGGCTTCGTGGCGTCCGTTTGAACTCTTAGGGGTCTGTTGATGGAAGTGGATAAGTAGCGCTCATTTATGTTAATTTCTAAGAAATTTTATTTCAGTCGTACTTACACTGTGATGAGAGAATGTGATCGTATTCTAGTTGAATGTATTAATGATGTGTAAGGAAATTTGAAATGTGATGTGAATGAAATAGTTTGATTATGAACGAGTATTCTAGGGAGGAATATCTCAGAAAGTGGTTATTGATTGGTAAAGTATGAATTGGGCAAAGCTTAGCGGGCGTTCATCCTGATATTCCATGCTTACTCATTCTCATGTAGAGAGGAGTAAGTCATGTGTGGGAATGACAGGAGTTCCTAGTCCATAAGGTTAACTTGGACGAAACGGATCAACCTCGGGTGGCAGCTGTTGAGGGTATCCCAGTTATTACATCACTCAGGTGCACGAACGTCATAGCTACACAAGATTCATACAGTCCGGACAATCAGAGTCAAGTGGTCGTTCTTTGCATGCCATGATGAATGAATGATGAATTGAGTGTTGTTGATTTAATTATGATTGTTGTATGTTGTTATGGAATAAATTAAATTACATAAGCTTACCCTATTTATCATTTTGTCTGTGTTGTGCGTCTTGTCGTTGTTCTGTTGCAATGATCATCTGTGTGGATGTGAGCAGAAGGAGAAGAGCTGCTGGAAGAAGTATTAGAAGACGCAACGGAAGTGAAGGCCGAACCTTGAGAGCGTTCGATTTGGTGTTGGCTTTACCTTTTGTAAAGACCGGGCGGCATTAGTATATTTTGGTAAACGTTCGGTCTAGCAGTAGCTAGCGTACGTTTTTAAATCCCCTGTTATTGTGTAAGGTCGTTCGGCCATAATCGTATCTCGTTCTGTGTAGAACTGGTCTGTAGTATTATTGAAATGTGATGATTCTCGTATATGATTTTATATTGTATTTTTAAAATGTTACAACACCACAATTTTTAAAACATACTTTAGTTAATTATGTGTTGAAATTAAATAAATCAATATAAATCTAATGCTAAGAAATTCATGGCAATCACGGATATTACAGAACATTGATCTGATTGAAATATAAAATTTGCTTCATGTGTTTTCAATGGATAAAACAATGTTTTATTCTATACAAAATTTGAGTTTTGATTTCTTTCTTTTTTAAAATAAATAAGCAAACCATCAAATAACAAAGTCAACATTAAATGGGTCCAATGAAACATGATGGAGAGAAAAGTGTTCACTTTTACAAATAAAGAAATATGGAAAACAAATTAAAACTCAAAATTTTAGAGACTTAAACCCAAATTTGATATATTTAGATGAACAGAAAACATACCTGAAGTGTGTACAAACACAAATTACATTGTACATACCCTGTCAAAGCTTTACCAAACTTCCATTGATAAAAAGCTTACAAACTTGTGTTCTACATCCATATCTACCCTTTTCATTGTACATGCACTTATTATGTGCAATTCAAGGGTTTAAATCTATGAAAAAGGTAACAAAAGGAGGGCCAAACATCATAACCCAAAACATATTTTGTTGGTTTGGAAAAGATCAAATGGTGGGCCAGAGTCTTTGCATGATTCTATAATCACAAACTTTTATGTATCATCTGGCAATCCGTCAGAGGTCTTAGAAAATGAGTTATATATTATCATTTAGTCATAACCTTAACAATTTTTTAAATACAAAAGGAAAGTGACAAAAAATATTCTGACAGAAAGTAAATATAAAAAAAACTTGAGAACTTTGGTCAAAGTATAGAACAACATTACCAACTAATATTCCTCACAAGGTACTTGTACTTGCATGGACCAAGACAGAATATAAAAGTCAACTTAAACTACTGATGATTATCCCATCTTGTCTAGTTTGCCAGATCCAAATAATTAAACAGTATATCACCTAAACCAATGTAGGAAGTCAGATGACAAACATAAAGCAAAGAAAAGGTTTAACAATATGACAGGAATAGCTGAATACTTTAATCCAAAAAGCTGGTAGAGTCCGATAGAAGGATTTGTACCAATGAGACACACAATAACAACATTTCTACAAGGATTTCTAACCATTCAAGCTACGATATGATAACAGAAAATGGATTTGTTAATATTTGCTATGACTATGTAAGTATCAAAAGCCCTCAAAAAACTGGTTGGCTAACATTTCACGGTTTTATTTGTTTTTTCCTGTGGCTCCAAATCAGTGGAGCAAAGAATGTAGCACTGAACAATTACATGATATCCATCCTCAGTCACTTAATAAGAAGGAGTCACTACGTTCTATCTAACCCATAAAATTTAAGGGTGAGAAAATTCTGATCCTATTCACAATAAGAACTTGAGCTATTAAAAATAGATTCCAAAATTTGCTAATGATCTCATTTGTACACATGTACACAAGGGTAACATATTTAGCAGGTTTCCAGGTGCCAGCTTTCGTATGTAGATATCCTTAAGCCACGTCCTTTCAGGGCACCTTCTCTCAGAGAAACCCAAAAAAGTATTATATACAGTATCAAGTTAATCTCTAACACCACCAAGACCAGCTCGAGTTATTGCTTTTGTTGCTATCATCACCAGATGTACAAGCTCATCTACATCTTGGAAGCTGAAATCAATAACCTTCCTAATCGAAGTTAGGCAATCCCTATTCCGTGCTTCATCCATGTTCAAATTAGCAGCCATGAAACTGCTCTTGCATTTTCTGGAAGCTTCCATTGCAAAATTTATGTCTTGAGTCTGCAAAATCACAAGCTAACTTTTACTCATTGTGACTTTTCATTAAATAAATTATTATGGCAATTGAATGAAATTTCTATACAAGTTAAACAGTATACCTCTAACAAGAACTATAACATGTGTTGCATTAAAATGTGCACTGTCACAATAGCCAATTTGACAGTTGCATTACCATATGATTTTTATATAAAAATCACTAATGTGTTTTCAAGAATTATAGGTGTGAGCCTAGATCTTGCATGCAACAAAAAATGGTTTTAAGAAGAAAACAAAAAATTCAATCTTCCTATTTAACATAGAAAAATCAGCTTCCATCCATATAGATTTTTCTCAAACATTTTATCTGGTAGTCTAATACAGACAAATTTCCTACTATTACGTTAAATCATTAAACAACTAAATCCCCGAAATTAACTCCACCGTACTTCAGGATCAAAACACCCAGATAGATTTTCCAAATGAAACATAAGGTTTATCAATAAAGTAAAACTTACAAAATCAAGAAGCCTGATAATATTTGGGCGATTCTGAGCAGATATGACTTGATTGTTAGCAGCAAGAGTACTAGAACCCCTTGTCAAAGTAGTCCTATCCACTGCCCCCACGTTATTTAAATTATCAATATCAGATGCAGAAGACGAAGGAGATTCACCTAAAAATGGAGTAAAAAAACAGTGAACATCACCAACATACAGCAATGCTCAACAAGCCTAAAGACTTACATACTTATATCAAAAGTCAACTGCATTCAATTACCTTGAGAAACCATTTGTAGAATTGATTTTAACTCATCACGATCCCTGTTTATGGTGGAATGTTTATTGTAAACCAATCTCATGTATACCACCTCCATGCATTTATAGGCCAAGGAAGCTGCGGCCATTTCTTGGCGTCTTTCATATTTATGGGCACAGGATCTGGTATACATTTTATGGAATTTAATAATTAAAGATAATACAAATAGATAAAAAAAAAAACAAAGGATACAAAAATTATAGGGTAATATGATAGCAAAACTCTATGCTAATAATTTTAGCACATGATGAGTATTTTTTTTAACCCCCAAAATAAAAGTAGGAACCCCAGAAAGGAAAAGGAGAGAGATTGGTACAGAACTAAGGACAAGAACTTCAAAAAAAAATCTTAGTACAAATAGTTTAATTATTCTTTTTATTATATTTTGTTTCTACCATACATAAACGGAGTCTCCAAAGGAAGGTTAGAAATTTCAAATTTATTGAACATTCTCGAATCCTTTTTCCCCTCAAAATGTGCTTTCACCAAAAGCATAACAAATCAGAGGTCGCAGAAATAACATATTTACAGATTCAAATTTTGCTTACTCAAAAAGTTTAGCTGTAGCAGCATAAATTTGCATTTGATTCATCTCTCCCTGCTTGCTAATTTCACTGTGGGATTTTTCTATAAGTGATGCTCCGTGCAGAAACTTTAAGGCAGCTTTAAAATAAGTCTCGTTACTTTCAAACTCAAAACCAGAGTTCTACAGTCAGAATAAAACAATTGGTTAGAAAGAGAAAGATGCTATATCAAACAGGTGTGAGGTAAAATCTTTTAATATTGAAATAACCTTATAATGATCTGCAGAATCCTTTAGCTTTGTGGCTTCTTCCAGAATGCCAGAGGCAGTTTGGCTAGAATTTGTTGTCACGGGACTTGACCCACTGAGCTGTCTGTCAGGTACTAAACTTCCTGAACTGTGATCAACTCCAGCCTTGCAACTAACATCAACTGCATTTCTCACAAGCCTAGGAACATCACCGTTGCCAGATGCATGGACCGGATGCCCAATAGACATATCTCCTTTTTGCGATTTGGGTGCAGTTCTAGAACCCAAATGTAAAGTTTCCCTTTTCAAAATTGGATTCCCAAAATCATTTTGTTTTGGCTCAGTTTGTTTTCCAGTTTCATCTGACCAATCCCTTGAAGGATTTTGCTTGCTAAGGTTGTCAATATTGTGTTTAGACTTCAGAAAGACGTTCTTAACATCATGACTTGTCTCAGTACCAGAAGTGTGATTATTAGGATGAACTGCTGACTCATAACTCAGACCATTTTTGGAAAAATCATTAGCTGATACTGAAACCTTCATCTTATCCCTACTCACCTCAGAACCAGAAGTTCTAACCTTTTGCTTGACCCGTAATGATGTGAGCCTACCAGATTTCTGCCAAGAAAGTGCATTTTCCTTATTACTCTTGTTCATTTTCTCTTCATGATGTGAACCACTGCCACAATTAACACGTGCAAGATGTATGTCATTTGAAACTCTCTCCTTTTTTACTGATAACTTTTTCTCCCTACTATCTAATTTTTTTATTGATAAACCACCTTTTCTAGCATCATCTTTTTCTGATGTGTCCAACCCTGCAGCAAAAGTACATTTCTCGATGTTGGAAGTCCTCAAAGGTGATGAGGTAACAGATTCTACTGGTGAGCCTATGGCCTTTTCAAGCTTAGTTCTAGCTTCGTGAGACCCAGAAACCTTAGAAGAACTTGAAGTTGCTGCCAATGAAAATTTTCCAGAGCCTAAATCCCCACCCGATGTATCAAAACAATCCAAAGCTTGGTAAGAAGCAACATTTTTTTTGTGCTTTCTAGGCTGGTGGGCCATATTGATATCACTTTTCACCTCTGTCCCAGTAGACATTTTGTCCCTGCTGTCTGGCAAGAAAGCACGCTTCATCTCACTTTCTTTAATAAATTCGTCATCACTTTCAATTACTGGTTTTGCCTCTGTATTCAAAACTGTATACTTCTTCTGTTTCTTATTTACATTGATGTTTTTAACACGATGCATGTCACCTTCCATATACAATGTTTTGTTATGTTTCTCATTATCCCGCCAGTCACTCATTTTTCTTTCTTTGACCGAACCACTTTGCCTACTATTTGTAGCATCCAACGAACCATCATCAGATGAAAACTGTGCCCGATCTCCCTTCTTTACCGGAACTACAAACTTGTTATCATCAGACGAACAATAATCATCATATTTCGTCGTATTTTCCCCACTAGCCTTTGTTGGTAAGTCATTTCTTGAGTTTAGACCCACCTTTTTATAGTCCATACCGTGTTTCAGATGTTTATCAGCATTGCCAACAACTTCAATCTTAGATTTCTTATGAGTTCCAGATCCATGTTGATTATCCTCCATCTTACGCTTCAATCTAACCTGTTTGTCACCTGCACACATTTGAGAACCACATTGACATATTCTTTTAGAAAACTTTTATATACAGTTATTTACACCATAAAACAAATATGAAGCAGCAACAAAATATATCAACCCCAAAGTCAATGAGATACCTCCATTAATTTGATATTCTTTTGCCTTAAGCGCTTTTTTATCTTCTATCAAATTGTTCAACCTGTTCAAATATTGAGAATTAGATTTCTTCATACGGTTTGAGTCTGCAGACCGCTGATTCATGTCATTCAAGCTTCTATTTTTAACATTTGACTGTTGACCATTCTTTACTGTATTTGACAACTGAGGCCTGTCAATGTTGAGTCCTGGCTTTGCCTTTTCATTAATACCATGTTTCTTGTTTCCCCGGTCAAGCATTACATCAGAACTGGACTTTTTGTCAACATGGAAAAGTTGTAGAGTATCAACAGACTTCACTCCAATTTCGGGTCCAGTGACATGGCTTTGCATGTTATTTTGACCCTCAGAAATCGGCATTTGATATAAAGCATAAAGTGATTTTGTTGTCTCCTCCTCGCTGATGTTACACCGATTCATTCCAGGCCTAACAAGAATTTCAGAAGAACAATGAGAATCTAATAATACATACAGCAAAGATAAAATGTATGCAAAGTTGGAGAAAGGAGAAAATATGTCATAATTTCTATATCTTTCTACATACTGCACAATTTTGGTTATAATTCACAAACTGGGTTTTTAACAAGTAAAATATGCTCCTAAATGAACCCAAGATGAGAGTAATCAACTTACAGCCAATATAGCATGCTACACAACCATTTCTCTGGAAGCTGCTCTGGCTTTAAACCCATAGGTAGAAGCCGCCATTTCTGGCAACTGTCACAGCAAACCCAATCTTCTTCAATAAGTTGAGGTGCTGCTGCTGCCGACAGAACCATCTCAGAAGTGGGTTTATTTTCAGCAACAGGAAATGTGCCTGGAGCATCTTTTACGCATGGCACAGCAGACAACTGATAAACAACTTTATTGCCACTTGGTTTTTCCTTTACTTTAACCTCATTTGCACTCTTTTTAACATGGTAAAGGTCAGCATTTACTGTATCCTTATTAAGGGGAGGCCCATCAGTTGGATCTATTCCATAAAGCTTCAATTGTAATTTTTTTCTTTTCAGTAAACCTCTGTCACAATCTCTCACCTTATTATCCATCAGTTTCATTTTATGCATTTCAATTTTAGAAGAAACAACACCAATGCCAGTACTCTTTCTATCATTTACCATTGCTTTATTACTAGAACCAGTGACACCTTTTTTGGCATCGGCCACAACTTTTCCAGGTCCCTGTTCGCCTTTTAAGTTGTTCTTGCTTGCAGATTTTACCTTGGTCTGATTAGTCTCAAACTTTTGAGTATCTTGATCCACCTTACGTTTCATTTCATTAGAGTTAACCCTTTTCGAAATAGCAGAAGTGTTACACTTTCTACTATTCTTAGGATCAGCAGAATTGTTATCCTGAGACATTTCCATTTTATGCTCTAACACTTTTTTCCCAAAGCTACTTCCTGTATTTCGTTTCACAACCTTGTCAAAATCCTGATCAGATATTGACTCCAATGAAACCTCCTTCACTGCTTCTATGGAACCCATTCTACATTCCACACCATTTTTATTGACCTCCTTGGATACTTCAATAGCCTTACCAGCGACTTCTGCTGTTTCACCAGCATCACAAATTGAACTTGACAGTGGTGTGCATCTCAGACCATTAGACAGAAAGTCCTTACGATCTGGAGTTGTATTTGCTAATCTTTTCTTCGTATGAAATGTCATGTCGTTCTCATAACAGTTACCATTCATATGATGCTTTTCACTTTGGTCTACCACTGTCAGTTTCCTTTTCTTCAACAAATGTGAATCCCCAACCAAGGAATCTGATTCATCAGTAGACATGGAATAATGCTCCTGATGACCATTAAGAGAAGACATGGGTCTACTGTCTCCAAGGCCTTTTCCCTTTCTAATCAAGTTGAGTAGACTGTCATGTAGAGGTGATATTAGCACACCTCCAGGGATAGTGAAAGAAGTCATAACCTGTAACATCAAACATAAAAAAATTCAAAAAATATTGTTATGCATAAAACAGTTCATCTACTTTCGCCAAACAGATTAAGCTTTTACGGTAGTCTGTTTATAACATGATAGCAGAGCTTCTTGACCATGTAGTCCAGAGTTCAATCCTTGTTGCCTTGATTCCTTTTTGGTAAAAGTTAAGTGTCATCACGCAAGAAAAAGTAGACCAATGGTTGTGTTAGATATAAAAGGTGAACTTGGAAGAGTTTGTTTCCAGTTCATTTTAACTTGTCTTATGCCATAAGAACTTGTGTAACTGCTTGGAAAAACTTCTCAAAATAGTTATGATATGTTTATCAGTTGCTTTCAGCTTATCTCAATAAGCTACTGTGAAAAGGCTTACAACTTATATGAAAACAATTTACCCCGTTTGCTCTGTTCTGATTACAGAAACAACTTATACTGAAGCTTTTATATGATAATCACTTATGACAGGACAGCTTAAGCTATCAGAATAATTAATTCATAGAAATAAAACAAGTCATCTACCTGAATAATGCTTGTGCAAGATTCTTCAGGCATCTCTTGAGATAAGTGTGGCGAATCTTCACTTTCCTTTTGGCTGTTTTCTGTCGAAGAGGATGGAGAGTCATCAAGCCCAAGTCCACTGTAAATTGCAGCATTCTTTTTTGCTAAGCTATCTGATTTTACTTTGATTTGTGGCGTTCTTTGGTTGGTCAACTTTTCTGCCTTATTTGCAAAGTCCTCTTTCAAACTACATTTCCCTGTTACTCTATTCGAGGAAATTCCTGTGTTCTTCTCTGAAGGCACTCCTGTATCTCGAGATGGAAGAACAATAGGGGAAGCAGTTCCAAGCCTCGTGGAAGGAGTCGTATTTGGAGGTGCTCTTGAGTTATAAATTGCAGCCTGTATAACAACATAACCAACGATGCTCAAGTAAACCGTATTTCTCCCAAGCTAACACATCATTTTCCTATCCATTGGTTGAAAAAGGGAAAAACAAATAACAAATTTTTATATACCGTGGTGTGGATATTGCTGGGAATTTTTTGTGAACTATTGGGTTTTTCTGGAGCCTTTGGACCTGATCGCAACCGAGGCGAGCGTTCATAGGTGGGTAAAAAGGAGCCATAATCACCAAATTTTGCACCTAAAAAAGTTGTTCATATCATCCGACAAAGTTACTCGTGTGAGTGCATAGACAGATATTTCATTTCTGGTTACATGCCATTATTTCTATTGTTGAACTTACCCAAACGCTCGGGAAAAATACCTCCTTCAAATTCCTTTTGGAAATCACCCAGAACATGCTGAATCCTCTCATCCTAAAAAAAACAGTAAGCAAGCTATTAGTCCTGTTATGTTAAAGATGAAATTTAATCAATATGACTGATAAAAGCAAAAATTGCATTGGCTAAATGTATCACGAGGAATGAAGCAGCATCATGACAGACACCATGAAGCACAGCAGCAAAATTCAACAATTATAATGATTTTTATTATTTAATTGGTAGGTAAGATTCTTATCCCACGGTCAAAATATAACTGCACATTAGCATACCACAAACAATCTGAAAAAACAAACAAAAAAGATAAACTTGTATATCACCACTATTACGCAGAAGTACACTTGATGCAGGATGTAATTATTGATGGTATTGTGTGTGGCAGATTGCAGATCCAGCTGCAAGAAAGTGTGTTTGTTTGCTCATTACCTCTTTTCCAATGTACTTCAACGTGGATTGGCGTTCAATTGGGTTTTAAAATCAAGAAACAAACACACTGAAAAGCATCTACAGTATCCGTAGACAAACATAATTGATCCATGTGTTTGTCAGTTTTTGGTACATTTTATTACGTTTTGGTACTCTTCGATTATAGACCAGATTCTTTTTATAAAACAAAACATGGTTTTCTTTAATCATTAAAGAAAAAAAGTCAATATGTCTTCGATTTCCTGTATGTCACAAGGAATGAAACACATTGACAAATTGAAAATTCATGCTCAATGGTACCAGATAATTTCACTTGTTTGTTCCATTTGCGCGCAAGAACAAAGTAGAAGAGAAACCAAACCAGAAAACATTGAAATGGGTTAAGATTTCAAGTAAAAACCCTTACAATGTAAGAGAGAGAATCAAGGTCAATGTTGTCATCATCCTCATCCTCATAACAATAGAAAGCCTCTCCTTCCTCCAACTCAGCAGTACTATTGCGTTGCATCTTGACCACCGCAAAATTAACCCCAAAAACCCAAACCCCAAAACCCGAGTGACCCCTTTACAGTGGAACTTTCCCTGAAGTCCAGCATCACTTCAACCAACAATATACATCAATTGATAAAAAAAAATCAATTTTTTTTTTTCAAAATACCCCGACCCAGGAAAGGAAGAGGAGAACCCAGAAGCGGAAACAGATGAAAGAAAGTGTGATCATGCGATGGGACAAGAATGTTGATGTGAATTATTACTTGAATTAAAAATTAATTTTGGGTTTGACCCAAGAATAAGGGAAGAATTGATGAGACGGTGGAGATCGGCGAAACTATGAGCGACGACAGAAGTGGAATGAATGAATTGAGTATTGACGCAGACTTCAAACGGAATCCAAAACTTTCTCCCTCTTGAATTGTTTGATGTGCCCAGCACGGAATGAAAGACTACGGTTTTGTGTTTGGTCTCTTAATTTTTACAATTTTATATGCTATATTTTTTTATTATTATTTATTTATTCCCTTATATCGCCCAACTTTTGTTTCTATCTTATTGTGTTTGGTTCTTCATGGGAAAAAAAGAGTTTATTTAGAAACAATACCATCTTTCTTATTTTTATAAATAATAATATACTAGTAGAGTTTTCTCTTTTTTATAACAAAAATTAATAAATATTAAAATTTTGATGTAATTATTATCATGAGAAATAATTATCAAAACATAAAAAAAAATAAAGTATATGTAAAAATAATTTATTTTTTTATTAATCATTATATTTTGTCCTAATTTAGGGTTATGACCAGATAATAGAAAATTTAGAGTGAGTGTTTAAGATATTCTGGTTCGAATTACAGTGAATTCAAGTCAGAAAGGTAAAAATCAAACATTAATGAACAATTTATACATAAATGGACATATGAAGATATGAAATGTTAAAAATTATTTAAGTTATATATATATATATATATATATATATATATATATATATATATATATATATATATATATATATAAACATCTTTCTTTTTTATACTATTTCTGAGAGGATAAGAGTTCTGATTAATTTATCTGTTATTATTATTAGAATACTTTTATCTTATATATTTAATTGTGATAGGATAAAATTTTAGATGATCTTAAATTTCTCTAATTGGTATTATATTCAGACATCTTTCAGAATTTTAAAGATACATCTTTATGGAACAAAATTGTTCATTATGCTAATTTCTTTGTTTATCATAAAAACTAAAAAACTGGTTGATGGAAGAAAAGTGTCAAAGAGTAGAAAAGGTATGAAATTATTAGGAAAACAAAATACTTTAAAAACCAATTTTCATTATTAATGGTTATGTATTGTTGTAACTATATTACTAGGGAAAATACTTGTTACTTGCTCATTTATGTTATTATTTTATAATGATTAAAGTAATTTTTACAATTTTATTGTCAATGTACATAATTATTACAGTAGTTGCAATGTAAATAATTCTTATTTATTTTGTATATAGTTTTATTAAAAAATGGTTAAGTTTAAAAAATACAAAATTAAAAACAGTTGAATTTAAAAAAGAAATAATAATTTAAAAGATAAAAAATAATAACATATTTATTTTAATTTAAAAAACTTTTATTTAAAAGATAAAATTGAAAAAATACATAAATACAACACACTACTAAACACTATAAAATCTTACCACGAGATCATAAAATTGCGGCATTGATAATATACCAACAATCAAAATTTATTATCACCTTCGTATCATACTTGAAGTAAAATTATACACCACCATATTCATCAACATATATAATATACACACCCATTTGATAAATATTTGTAAAACGTTCTAAAAAGACCAACTTTTTAAATATAGAAAGCTTAAAGGAAAACCCAAAATAGATGTTTTGTACTAGACTGTCGTCAAGTAAGTCACTCACTCAATGCATTAAGCAAAACAAAAGCTCAGACCTACAGTAGATAAGTGATGTTCAATGTCACTTTCTCTCGCTCAACGCCCACCAAATAAATAGTTCATTATCTTTGCATCACTCAGCACCTAAACTGGTCACTCAATGCCCAAACTAGCCACTTAGTGCCCTGAAGTACGGTGGCTCTCTGACTTTGGGACGCTTAACACCACTCTGTGCCCCTCAATGTCATACCAGAACATGGCAACTCTGATTCTCTTGATTTGTGTGTATTAAGTCATTTACAAATTATCAAATTGATATCCTAATACTTGTAATTGTTTGAAAACACGTTTAACTATTGGTTTGGATATCAATTAATTCAAATGACAAATGATTCAACCCATTAGATTAAGCTCACACTCCTCATAGCCCAACTATCATATTAACATATTTGCATCTCATATTTCAGCAAAATCAAAAGCTAACAAAGTCCCAAACGACACAAACTTAAATTCCTAACTCCAAAATTACTCAATAACCAATTCCCTTAGAATTTTACTTGTCAAAACTCCATTACTAAACTTCCTTTTTATCTAATATCATGACCTTTTACTCATTCATATACCCAACAACAAAACCATAAATTATTTACTCAATCTCACCAAATAAGACCAGCAAAAATCTTTAAATTTAACAAGCAACTCCCTCCTAATTTTCATATACAAAACCAAAAAACTCTAAACCCAAAAACTCAAGTATTTCATCATATCACAACAGCATTTCAACACAAATTTCAAACCAATTAAACAACCATTCTTAACCAATAGATCTTTCAAAAATCAATACACTCACTCAATCATTCATCACACCAAACCACTAATTTCACAACATTTTAAACATACAACACATATTATAAACCTCAAAATAAATTAAAAAGTAATGGTTAGTTTTTCTTACCTATTAGGAGCTCAAACAATTCTATAGAACTCATACATCCCCCACATATCAACTAACTCTATTTGTTTCTACAATACATAATATCATGATTAAAGTACATCATTAGAACCATTGATTAATAAAAAAAGTTAATGAAAGGAGTAGATGACACATGTGACAAAGCTAGGTTTACATGTATTATCAAACATATAAATTAGAGAAAAAATAGTAGAAATTAACTTACTATTTTATAAGAATTCATCGATTAGAAATAAATATATTGTTGTCGTGATCATGTAGACACTCCATAATCTTCAAATAAATAACTCAGAATTAAAACTCTAAGAAAAAAAAAATATTCAGATAATGAATTTTAGAAAAATAACATATATTTTAAGTAATAAGACTCCTTAATAAAATTGATATTTATATATTTTGTTTTTAATATTAAAATAACATACTCTTATTATTTAAAATATTTTATTAGCTCTTAAAACTCTATTTCATAGGTTCTTATCACATACTAGATGCAATTCATGTTAGTAATTCGAAGAAGGAGCATCAAGTACATAAGTTCCTCTATTTTCAATTGCTTCGTCTTTTTTCTTGATTTTTAAATCAATTCAGTTATTTATAGTATGTAGTCAATGTAATTTTGTTCACCGAGAAATATTCAAATGATTTGTTCATGTTGTTTTAGTAGAACCACGGCGCAAAAATAATTCTCCGTGTGTTGAATTTCATTTGTAAAATGAAATTGTTATATATCATATGATCAAATTATAACATAGTTATTTTCTTTTATGGAAAATACTTCCATTATATCCAAAAAATAAATTATTATTATTAGCAGCCAAAAAAATAACGATGACTGTGATGCTTTAAGTAAGTATTGTAATTACTATAAATAAACAAATAAAAAAATAAGGTCTTCCCATTCGAACATTACTTTAAGTCTTATAAAGATTTATTTAAAAAATAGGAAAACATATATGGAATAAGTTACCTAAATAAGATAAAAAAAAAACAATGTAAAATTACCACCGTGTTTGACAACGAAAAGAAAAACAATAACTGTATCTTTAAAAAGAAAATATTTTCAGATTTTGAAACTATAAAGAATATTTACAATTCATTTGAATATTAATTTTATTTGAAAAAAAGAAGAATGAAGTGATAGATTGAATAAATAAGGAAACAAAATTTACATTTTTCAACCTGAAATCCATTATTGAATAATTGTTTTTGCATAGATATAAATAAACTTACCCTCGTTGTACTCGTGTGTTTTTTTCCCATAACTTTTTGTAGTATTATGACAATCGCAAATGGAATGCGTGAACGACATCACTCTCGGAAACTTGTAAATCGCATTCAACAATCGCAGTTTGGAAAAGCGCTTTATCAGTCCCGTGTTTGATAAAGCCATTTTTTAAAATACTATATATTAGTTATATAAAATAATTTTATGATATTTTTTAATCAAAAGTATATAGAGACACACTATACTAGTTAGACTTTTTTCAAAAATTATCTTAAAATTAGAGGCTGAGCTTCATAGTTTTGGGGGCCTTGCTCCTCCTAAATTTGTTTACGTATACATAAAAATAATTTATTTTAATTTTAATATATTTTATGTTTAGCATTTTAATTTTTTATATATATTTATGTTGACACTTCCAAAATATTTTCTAAAAATTTCTCACTTTTAAAACAATGTTTAATTACTAGTTGTTGCTTATAGATTTTAGTGCAGGTTAAATTTGTTTTTGCTGTGTAATAACTGAAAATGAAATTAAAAAATTAGGTTAAAATAGGATGAAAGTAAAAACGGATAAAATCTTTATTCCCTTCATCTTTTTTTTCATTTTCATTTGAGTCTTTTTTTTTTCTTAAGCTGAAATTTTCTTTATAGTATAAAATTGCAAGTAAATTAAGTAAATTTGATAAAACCATAAGGATAAATAATCTAAATACAAAAGATAACATGGTTATATTGAATTTTATACAAGATTGTGTGTTATTTGAATATTTTTTAAATGTATGAATTTGTTGATATACGATTTATATAGCTTGAATGAATGAAAATTGTTGTGTGTTTATTAATTTTGTGTTAGAATACTATAGCTAAGACAAATTGTTTCAACTGTGGTTATTTTAAAACAAAATATTAAATGTTAGGCATGATAATGTTGTTTTATTTTTTATAAATAGATGATTGGTTTTAAATGCTTTAAATTAGTGTTGTCCAAATGGGTTGTAACTAGCAAGTCAACCCAACCCGGCCCACCACGGGTTTGAGCCAGATTGAGTTTGAAAAAAATAGTAATTTTTTATGCGGGTTTTGTGTTTCAATATTATTAGTTAGCATTTTTTTTTTATTATATTGTAGATGAGATAAAAAATGTTTCTAAGAGAGAAAAATATTATAGATTTATATATATTCAAGACTCTAATATTATAAATGGACAAGTGATATAAAAATTATCAATATTAAAAACTTATTTATTCGTCTTTTGTGCTTGTTTTTTTTATAGTTGAATTGTATGATATTTTTTTTATTTTGAATTATCTTTGGAGTTAGAGTGAAATTTATTTAGATTTGAATTAAAAAATTATAATTTTTTTATTTGAGAACAAACTCATAATTAAGTGAGTCAGTGAGCCAACTCGTTTGACCCGCCAATCCACGTGGTGGGTCAGACCATGTTTGAATTTTTTTCAGCTTGCTACTAAGTGAACGAATTAATAAGTGAAATGTCAATTTTTTTTTATCTTTTATCAAGTTAAAACAATTTCATTATTTGATATTATCGAATAGTAATGATTTATCAATCAACAAACTTCAAAATGTATCTACTGCAAAAAAATTTATAAACTTTCTAGAAAATAAGTTTTATTATGTTATTATTTGATTATGAATCACATTCACTATCTCTAAATATATTTAATCGTATAGGAAACAATTGTATACAAACAAATCAAATTAACGATTTAAATTAACTAAATAAAAGTTCACCTTGAACCACCATACTTCACAAACAAGCAAAAGAATATTGATTATAGTTTTCAACATTTGAAAATGGTTGAAATTTTTTATTCAAAATAGTATTAATCATAAAAATATATATAAAAAATAATATTTTATGTTCGATAGTCAAATATATTGATTATATTGTTAAATTGAAAGAAGAATGACAGATGCAGGAGTAGCGCGTGAACTTGGTCATCGTTCGTCGTGCGTCACAGTCACATGCACTGTATGAAGTTGACTATTTGAAAAGCACGTGCTTTTTTTCTATGTGCAAATTTAATATTTATTAATTTCAAAGGATACAGAAACAAAATACTGCTAATATTTATTAGCTTTAAAGACACGTGTAAACACATTAACTAAGAAGGGTTATTATCAATTACTCTACAAAATATTACCATTATTTGATCTATTAGCAATATTAAAGTCTAATATCTCCATAAAAATATTCTAGCAAAACTTATTTCCTATAAATTCAGTGATAATTTTATTTAAATCAATGATAATTTTTATTTAAATTTCAAATAATTGTTTTTACCACACGTGACTCTTCTTCATATTAGTGCCTTATATATTAAATATTAACATCTTTTAATTATGAATATTCGTTAACGATATTTTTTTAATATTTTGTTTTATCACAATAAGATGCATTTATTTGATACTGTAGTTATTTGAGTCAATTATTAAAATTAATCAACGATTAATATTACATGTGTGTTATTCAAGTGAATATAATATTCAATTCATAACGAATTCATATAAGAATTGTAATATCATTTCCAATATAACTTTAAGGTAAAGAATATATATATATATATATATATATATATATATATATATATATATATATATATATATATAGAGAGAGAGAGAGAGAGAGAGAGAGAGAGAGAGACGCAGTGTTTTCTCTATGTTATATTATTCAATTCATTCAGTATAAGACTTTCAACTTACTATTAAATTCTTAATATGCGTCATAAGTCATCTCCTAAGTATAAATATTATACTTTTTAATTACTAAAATTAATTTATTTTAATATATAGTAAACGGATATTTTATCTTGTAAAACAAATGTAAACAAAAAAAAATCAAGTGAAAACAAATGTATTATTTTTTTATAAGAAGAAATAATGAAATTATAATTATAAAATTATACATAAACAAATTTTACAATTTATTATATATAGTATTTTTTTTTTGTGTGGATGACATTGGTTTATTTATTTTTGAGTTAAATATATTTTTGATCCCTTAACTTTAACTTTTAGTCATAATTGGAATTGGTCTTTTTTGAAATTCTAGTCAAATTTAGTCTCTCAACTTTAGAAATATATGTAGATTTAGTCATTTTAATTAAATTTTATTAAGGTTATTTAACGTTTCAAACATATTTCATCATAACATCTGAGTTGTTTATACTGTTTTTGACATATTTTTTTATTCAATGTTAGTTGAGAAATACATTTGAAATCTTAGACAAATTTAACATAATTTGGTTAAAATGACTAAATTCATGCACTTTTAAAAATGAGAGACTAGATTGATTTAAAGTTTCAAAGAGTGACTAATTATAATTTTCACTAAGAGAAAAAACATATTTAATCCTTTATTGGAATTTTAAAAAATGATTAAATAGAGAAACAATTAAAATTAAAAAAAAAGAAGAAGTTTACTTGGATAAAATTAGAAGGAAAAAAAATACACACCGAAAACTAATAAAAACATATGCGCTACCCGTATGTGTTTTCACTTTTTTATAATAATAAAAAATAAAATTATTATTATTTTAATTGTAAAATTAAATATAAATAATTTTTATAATTTTATTGTACATAATTTCTATTTATTTTATAGGTAGTTTTGTAATTAAAAAAATGTCAAGTTTAAAAAACATGATTAAACTAAAAAAATTGTTAAATTTTAAAAGATAATAAAATTGATAAAATAATTATTTTAATTTAATAAAAAAAAAACTTGTATCTAAATGGTGAGTTTGGAAAACATATGTAAGAGCCTATAAAATCATGTTTTAAAATTGATAGTGTGTTTGGAATGATGAAACTTTATTATTTTAATAAAAAATAGTGTTTTTTTTAGACTAACTCTCGATTTTTTTTCTAGACGAACTCTTATATAGCTATGATGATCTTTGAAACGAACTCTCATTTTTTTCGGACAATTTTTTAAATAAAGTAAATTAGTTTTTTATCTCTTTTTTTATTGGTATGTTCTTGCATGTGAATCATTTTGGTTCGCATGTAGTGTATGAGTCTTATATAAGAGTCTTTGTTAATCAATTGTTCTAATAGTGTTCATATGGGAAGATAGAGTTTTGTTTGTGTGTTTGGAAGTGTTTGTAGGATTACTGATCAATTTGATTTGTCTTTTAGGTAAGGAAAACTCATTGCACTGTTTTTAACTAAGAGACAACTTGCAATTGCTAATTGCATGCTTGTGAGGTATTTAGTTTGTGTGATTGAAGTGTTTGATGGAATATGATGTATGAAGTTGAATTATGATTCAATTTGGCTCACATGAATTGTATTTTGAAATTTAGTATGTTGTTTGTTTGATATTGCAATTGAAATTAATTAAGACATTGAATTGTGTATAATTTGATAGTTGGTATGTTTTCGCATTTGTGGTTGTTGTTGGATTAATTTGTTGGGTTGAAATGACTTAAATATGCAAAATTATGTAGACTTTGCTCAATGAGAATAATTTCGTTGGGTTCTAAGCTATAATATACTTGTTAGGTGAGATTAAAATCATAAAGCTATTGACTCTATGGTCGTTGGGCGAGAATAATCTCATTGAACACAACAAAAGTCAAATAGTTCACTCACTAGAAGTAGTTGGGTGAGTCTCGCTGGGTAACTTTTGTGAGAATTCAAGTTTATAAGTTTCAGTGTTATTCTCGTTGGACGAGCTATTTGGTCGTTGGAGAATGTGCTTCCTAGCGTTACTCACTAAGCAAAAGTATAAAAACATTGTACAAGGAGTTGTCTTGTCTAGAGGTTTTATATTGGTTAATGATGTTGACGGACTAACCTTATATGTGGTAGGGTGAAACCTACATACATATATATCTCCACACTGGTAAGATATTGTCCGCTTTGGACTAGACCCTCTTGGATTTGTTTTTGGTACCACTCCAAAAGGCTCTTACCAACAAAAGTATATTATGTGTATATAAACCAGTGTTCATCTCTCATTTTATAAGATGTGAGACTTTGTTTGTAAAAAAAATAAAAAAAATACAATGACATGATTTTAGGTCATGCATTATATACTTGTACCAATGAATTTAATATAATAGTTATATGTTAATCTTCTTTGCTTATTGATTATCATATTTATAATATTTTATTTAATAATTTTACATTATTAAATGAGATATTACTATGTTGACATAAAAAATAAATCTCTTTATATATATAAGTATTATATAGTAAATTATGAAATTAAATACAACTATTTTTTATAATTTTATTGCAAGATAGTTTTTATTTATTTTATAAAGAGTTTTATAATTTAAAAATAGTTAAGTTTAAAAAATGGATAAATTAAAAAAGAAGATAAATTTAAAAAATCATAAAATTGATAATATAATTATTTTAAATTTAGAAAAAATCTATTTAAATGATAAACTAGGAAAATAGTATGACCCCAGAATGAAAAATTCTTTTATATATATATATATATATATATATATATATATATATATATATATATATATATATATATATATATATTTATTATCACATGACAAGTAAAATATATTATCATTATTTAAAATTAGTGAATGTGTGTTCACTTTTATGATAATAAAATATTATTAAAATTATTATTAGTATTCTTACAATTATAAAATTAAATATAAATATTTTTATAATTTTATTATGAGTAGCTTTTAATTATTTTATAGATATATTTTTAATTATGAAAAATAATTAAGCTTGAAAAAAACAGTTAAAAGTCAGAAAAATAGTTAAACTTAAGCAAATTATCAATTAAAAGATAATATTGATAAAATAATTATTTTAATTTTAAAAAATTATTTAAAGGATAAAATTGAAAAACAATACGTACACCAAAAAATGAATACTCTTTCTATCACAATATAGAAGATCATAGTATCAAATTAATGTACATAAATAGATTTCAAGAATATAAGTAAATTACAGTTTTTTAATAAAAATAAATAAAACAAATAAAAGATAAATATAGCATATGAAAATATTTTATATTGACACGATTGAAATGTTATCATTATAATTATTTATTATTATTGATGGTTATTTATTTTATTTAGAGTTGTCAAAACGGATAATCCGACCCGACCTAAACCCGACCCACCATGGGTTGACCACTCAGTGAGCCAACTTAACCCAGCTTATTTATTAGCAAACCGAAAAATTTTGAACCTGACCCAACCCACTAAGGGTTGGTGGGTTAAACAGGTTGGCTCATTAGCCCACTTAACTTTTTTTCACCCTATTTGTTTGAGATTCTTATAACATGTTACTTTGATCGATCAAATTGAAACAGTAATAATTGGACCAATTGATATAAAAGAAAATGAAACAAAAGAACTCTATTGTTATATATTCTAAGCTATCAACCATAAAATTTTGCCAATTTAGTTTAATGAGACATAGACAATGGTTTTACTAAGAAACTACATATAGCCGTTAACAAAAATATATAGTAGAGAGAAATTTTTGGATAGACAACAGCACAACACAACACGAAAAGCTCTACTGTGAAGTAAATGTTGTGCGTTGAATAATTAATTTGATTTGAATAGAAAAAAAATAGGATTTGAATAATTAATTTAATTAATTTGATTTTAATAAAAAAATAGGTCGGGTGGTGAGCCAACTCAAACCCGCGGTGAGCCGAATTGACTCACAGGTTTCAACCCATTTGAGCAGTACTAATTTTATTATTACATTGTCATTATATTTAGAAAATATATTCTTAGTTAATTATAGATATTTATTATAAATATTTTTAGTGATCATAATTTTATTTTAGTTTGTGTAACAATGTTTTGTAATATTTATTTATATTAGTGTCTTGATAAATAAAGCTACAAGGGGTTTTCTTGCATTAAAATTAAGAGATTGGGAAAATCTTGAGGAGAATTAAATAATTTTTTTTAGAATTATACCATATTATACAAGAAATATTGATGATTAGTCTCGTATTATAACAAAATCAAGTGAAACAGAGATATTCTGCATCACTCCAATAACATCACAACAACTTCTTGAAATTTTGAATATTGTTAATATTGAGAATTGTCTTCATTGAGAATTATCTTCATGATAAAAAAATGACAATTTTTTGAATTATTAATAGGAGAGTTTTACACCATCTAATTAGAAGTTTATCTTATTTAACAAATGTGGAAAAAAATTACAAAGACATCATATTGCTAAATGAAAAAGATGTTACTCTTGCTAAGGAGAATAATATAATTTTGGATATTAGTTTACAACTTGAAAATGATATTTTTTTTATCAATTAACTTATAATTTAATCTCTGTATCACAAATAATTGATGTATAATTCATTAAAACTGACATTGTAACAATTTATAAGTAATCATGATACAAAGTTAACAAAACTGGGATTGGATGCATTATTGTATGTCCCTCTTTTTTATATTAAAATTTATAAAGAGAAGACGACACCTGGATTCAAGGAAAACAATATTGAAATAATATCTATAATTTTTTTTCTTTTTTAAGAAAAAATTAATGAGAGTTCAACCTTATATTATTAACAAGAATATAGTTTAATACAATTACTTAAATGATTATAATTTTTCAATATATATTTAACCCATGCAAGTAAAAAAACTTACATTTAAGTTATAAAAAAATATCTACTATATATTCTGAAAACGTAGATTAAAATCACAGTTTAATTTAAATAGAAGAATGTAATTATCAATTGCAATGTGATATAATATTGTCACTGTAAACTTGTTTCTCACAATGTTTCGCATTCTCCACCCATAAATGCAAATCTTTGCATACTTCATTGCTTAATATATATATATTTTTAATTCAATGACGAAAATATATTAAGAATTATTTTAATATATATTTAATGTAAATAATCTAATACCTTCGACTAAATATGAACTACGTTAAGTATTTTATTATAAAATTAATAAATTTATTATATACGCGTATCCAATAATTTAATTTAGATGTACTGATGTAATAAAAGTATTGCATCTCATTAATTGTTTTTTGAAAATTAAGTGATTCATTGACTATGATTAAGCTCTTAAAACATTAAGTAACATGTCATCTTTTAATTAAAAATTATTTCTCTAGATGTTTAAAATCATGCATACATTTTCCTATTTTTTATTATTATTATCTATTGTTATTATTATTAATATTATAAAAACAAATTATTTTTTCTCTCTAACAATGATTAGTCAGCAGCAGATTCATAAATCATAATTCATTGACCCTGTTCCTTTCTTTATGTTCAGATTAAATTAACATCAATTTTTGTTTTTGGCCTCAGTGATAAGTTTTCAGCATCTATTTCAAGGTTTCGTCTTTTTTGGTATTTTTTTTTTCACGGTTGGATTCTTTCCTAGCTCACCCATCTTCGATTTTCTCAGCCTGTTTCCTCTTATGTTTCAATAGGGTTTCTATATTTTTTTTTTCTTTTTTTTTCCTCTAAGTCTTTTTTTCCTCCAGAAATTCTTAAATTCGTGGACGTTCGAGGCTCGATTTGGTACGTTTCTTTCGATTTAGGGTTAGGGTTTTGTGTCTGTTAGTCAATGAGTTTGTTGCATGCAAATTGGGGTGTCGATTTTCGTACCTTCTTCAAATCTCTATTTGGTTCTGTTGCAGTGAGCTATGGGCACTGGCTGTTTTACATTTTTTCGTGAAACAAAGCATCAAAATTTTGACTTTTTATTTTCCCGACAGGATTTTGATTTGGGACGAATTCTTCCTTTTCTTTCTCTCTCTTTTATTTCTTTCTGGCTTCTTAGTGCATTGAATTGGTGCTGCATTCACTATACGAATTGAACAAGGTGGCATGATGCAATGAAGTGTTGTTCTTGGAGGGTATTATCAGTGTAGCACTCTGAATTTGGAGGTAAAATGTTCAGTCCAAGCGTGGATTCTGCGAGGGATGCTGGTGGTGTGGCAGGGGCTGTGCTAATTCCCATGCGGTTTGTGTGGCCATATGGGGGAGGGAGTGTGTATCTAAGCGGTTCTTTCACACGGTGAGTCTTTTGTAGATTAACACACCTTAATCCTTCTGCAACCATCATCCATTTGGTGAAAAGGGCTCCACTTTCTTCTGATTTTATTGTGTTGGTTTTCGTGGGATTCGTGTCACTTTCCAGGTGGTCTGAACTTCTACAAATGTCGCCAGTGGAAGGCTGCCCAACTGTTTTTCAAGTCATTCATAGCTTGGCCCCTGGTTATCATCAGGTCATATTATAGTGTCTGACTAACAAGTTTTGTGCACTTCATAATTTTTGTGGTCTATTGTTTATAATTTATGTTTTGGTGGCAAAATGTTCATTTCGCACTGAGCTGTGTTAATGTCAATACCTTATAGACAGCATAAGAGAACAGTTATATGGTGCAGTTATTTCTAGATGTTTTGAAGGCAAGATCTATTCACAATGATTTTCTCAATAAATGTTTTTGAGATACCGCCCCTTTTTCTGACTGAAGTTTGTTTATGAAGGTGTCAATGGGTTTAAAATGTTTGACCTTTATTCTTGGTGGCTAGATACTTATTATATAGTTTTTTGAATGCAGTACAAGTTTTATGTTGATGGGGAATGGCGGCATGATGAGCATCAACCCTGTTTATCTGGAGAATATGGGATAGTTAATACTGTTTTATTGGCTACTGATCCTAGTTTTGTACCTCTTTTAACTCCAGACATAGTTTCTGGATCTAACATGGATGTGGATAACGAGGCTTTTCGACGCATGGTAAACATTACTCATACTTTGACAGTTGTTAATGTTGTTACGAGCATATATTCTCTTTCTCATACTGGCTGGTGGAGTTGTACTTGGTACTGAAATTTCATAGAATAGATTTCATACTGATATCTATCTGAAGATTGTATTTAATCCTTTTGAAACTCCTAGATCCCATTATTTTAATGTCTTTTAATTCTGTAATACTCATTTATCTAGGTCTGACATAAATTGATATTTTTTTGTGTGTAAATGTTTGCTCACATCTTAGAAGGTTTGGGATAGTCAGTGCTTTGGGGAGTGGGATGAACGGAAAAGAGAGAGAGTAAAGAGATTGAATAGAATATGTGGAAGGGGGGGGGGGGGGGGGCGAAGTAGTAGTTTTTGGAGCCAGCAGATGAAGGGTAATTTAGTCTAAGAAAGTCTTTACCAAAACATCATATCACCTTTATTATTATAGATTAAGATTTTCGTTTCCTTGCTTATGAAAATTCATTGTTCAGGTCCGATTGACAGATGGTACATTAAGTAATGTGTTGTTACCAAGGATATCAGATGCTGATGTACAGACTTCTCGTCAGCGTATTTCTTCATTCCTATCTTCGTGCACAGCATATGAATTACTTCCTCAGTCAGGCAAGGTTTGGAACTTTTACCATCAACCCGTTATTTTTGGCGACTTTCCATCTAGAATTACTTAATTTACTAATTTAGTGACATCTGGCCACAGGTTGTTACCTTGGATGTCGATCTGCCTGTGAAACAGGCATTCCACATACTGCATGAGCAGGTATCTTTTTGCTTGGACTATAATTCTTATATTGACTTTTGAAATATGTTGAGTGATTATGCTAATAATCTTTTTGAATACTGGATACTGCATGTTACTTCCTTTCTTTCCTGGGTAAATAGGCTGGAAATAACTTGTATACTTTTGAATCCTTTTGTTGAATTTGAGAGGTTATTTCGAAATCTCTTGCTTTGACAATGTTTGAGTCTTTTGCATCTTTCATTTTATGCTCTAGCATATTCATCTGTAGTATTACTGTATGTTTTTTCTGTTGCTGATTAGTAGTTTGTGCATACTACTTATATGAATCGAGTAATTTTACAGGGAATTCCCATGGCTCCTCTTTGGGACATCTGCAAGGGGCAGTTTGTTGGAGTTCTTAGTGCCTTGGATTTTATTTTAATTTTAAGAGAGGTATGTCAAGTACAAGACTGTATTAGCCCATCTTGTTGGCATGTTTTTGGTAGAAAAACTCTTGTCGTCATGGTTTGTATTACACTTAAAATAACTTGGAAAGGCTAATATCAATATATACAAGATGTATGACAAATTACAGAACCTGTTATCAAGATCATAAAAAAAATGAATTAGAAAACCAAAGAGAAATATTTATTACTTGGTTATAGAATTATAGTTAATTTTGTTCATGAAAGGTGGACCCATTGCTTCACATTTCTTTAATTTAGTACAATTGTAAACTTGTGTGCTAAGTCCAACCATCTTCTTGCAAGAACTGTATCTCCAGCCTTGCCCCATGGCAAGCTCCATCAAATAAATGGCCAGATCCAATTGCGAAAAAAATAAACAGAAGAATCTGAATAATAGTTGAGCAATTGACAATGAATAAGTGATGAATAGATAATGCATGTTATTTGCGTAAACAATACGATACGGAGTTACTATAACATTTATCTTCTAGTTTTTAAGAAGCAACATCAAAATTTGAATTTGGTCTGTCTTCTAAGAATTTCTAACTTTTTTTTTTCAAATTCCTGGAAGAAACCTTTTAACACGGTCCATTTGGTGGACATTATGGGATGAAAAAGGATAGGAATAGGACAAGGGAGCTTGAATAGGACAAGGGAGCGTGATTAGAGCAGGATAGGATATGAACTAGATAATTGTAATCTTTTGTTTAATACGCAATGGAAAACAAAACCAGATGAAAAAGGATAAGAATAGTATCATTCTATGTTGTGTTTGATTCTCTCCGTCTGACCAAAATGACATAATCTAAATCATATTTAAATGACAACTTACCCTTTTGACAGAATTGTATATAATTTTTTGAAATAAACTTTAATGTATTTTTTGAATTCTTGTATACTATTTCAAATTATAAAAATATCTAATTAACAAATTATAATAGTTTAGTTAATTAATTATCTCTATAAATATATAATTTTGACATGTACTGAATTTTAAATCCAATTTCTTTAAGACTGTGTTGAATTAAATTATAATTTTAAATTATAAAAATTATATTAGTATAAAAATAATTTTGACTGAGTAGTAACACATGATGTAAGTAATTTAAATCTTCTGCAAATCATTCACACTTTAGATAACGAAGGGAGAAATTTCATAACAGAAAATATTTCTTATCTTATTTTTCTCTAAAAATAGAAATTTAGGGAATTGCACTCCATTTGTCTTCAATATTTGGTAATGCTTGTTAAAACTTGGTCCTTTTCTCAGCTTGGAAATCATGGGTCCAATCTGACAGAAGAGGAGCTTGAAACACATACCATATCGGCTTGGAAAGAAGGAAAATGGACAGCATTTACACAAGGTTTTATCCGTGTAAGTGTTTTATGTTGGCTTTTCGTGGCATTGATATATAGATACCTTTATTGTGTAATTCTACTTTTTATATGATGATGCTTGTTTTCATTCTGACCATTATACATTGATTGTTTTATTTATGCAGGCAGGGCCATATGATAATCTGAAAGAGATTGCTCTGAAGATCCTGCAAAATGGAATTTCAACAGTTCCTATTATTCATTCATCTTCTGAAGATGGCTCATTTCCCCAGCTGCTACATCTTGCTTCACTTTCAGGAATCCTTAAATGTAAGTTTTTTCCTGAACTTTCTTTATATGTATGTTTGTTCAGATTTGGTTGATTCTTACCAAATTGGTTTCTCAGGCATTTGCAGGTATTTTAGGAATTGTTCTAGTTCATTGCCCATACTTCAACTTCCAATCTGTGCAATCCCTGTGGGTACGTGGGTGCCCAAAATTGGGGAGCCAAATTGCCAGCCTCTAGCAATGTTGAGACCAAATGCTTCACTTACTTCAGCCCTAAACTTATTAGTTCAAGGTGTGATTTCTTTGTCTAACTTCGAACATATTGTACAAAAGAAACTGGTATCCTATTACATTTTTGAGGCATTGAGTTGATGGTAGAGGGTACTCTCTCCATTTTGAGAAGAAGGGTTGTTTTCGTGTGTAATTAAACAATAAATACAAGATGAATGTTTAGAATAAATAAAAAGTAAGGATGATCCATCTTCTGATTTAAAGAAATGACTTTTTATAGAGGTGTTTGCTTATGCTAATGTAACATCTTGCTCTTTTTTTTGTAGCGCAAGTAAGTTCAATTCCAATAGTTGATGACAGTGACTCATTACTGGATATATATTGTCGAAGGTTAGTTATTTTTATACTTGTCAGTACACTCACTGATGCCTTGTTCGAGATACTTGGAATCAATCTATGGTCCAATCATTAAATTGTCCTACCACCAGTTCGATGTTTAGAGGCACTTGTCCAGTTTTCACTTTTCCTCCCCTCCTTGTTTTTACAGTGATATAACAGCTTTGGCAAAGGACAGAACTTATACACATATTAATCTTGATGAAATGACGGTTCATCAGGTAAGCTTTTTTCCTTAATACTTCTGTTGACAATTCATGAAAATAAAAAAAAAATAGAAATATGAAAAGTTCATCTTTTCTGGTTAGGTAGTTTTGCCAATTTATGACACTAATTGCATGAGGGTGATGTTAGAATTTCGTTAAATCAGAGATTTTCCTCCCTAAATTTAGGCAGCACTACAAAGAGTATCTAGAACTAAGATACTTTAATTGTGTTTTTCCCTCCTTTTGAAGTTGTGTATATAGAGCTTGATGTGATGCTAATTGGTAATGTAAAGTCTGACATGGAACTATGTTGCTTTTATTCAAAATGGTAGTATAGTAGTGCTGTTGATGCAGAGGTTAGATATCCTTCTGTCTGGTGTTGAAAGTTAATATGCATCAATGAATTAATGTGTACATAATGTAAATAGGCATTCACTTTACCAATAAAGAGGTACTTTCCCCGATGTTTATTTTTCTACTAAGTCTTGTGTGAACTCCAAAAGTGAACTTATCCTTTAAATGTTGGTAATATATCCCATTTGTTGGAACCTGTCATGAAGAATTAGGCAGATTAATTACAGACACCGGCAATAATAATCCAGGTCAAATTGTACTAGTCTGCTTGTAGCATTTTGGTGGTCAAAATGAGCTGATATAACGGGCTTCCTAAAAATTTGTGATATATGGATAAGAAGAAAAATGATGAAGGGGCTTGTTTTTTAGGACTTCTCTATAAACACTTATAAAGAAGAAAATAAGAAATTAAAATAAATTGGAGCTTCTCCCATGAGCTAAAGCCAACTTAGCTCAATTTTGGGAGAAGTTGGATGATATAACTTGTGTTTGAGTGTGCAGTTCAATTCAATGAAATCTTTCATTTATTTCCAATTTCTAATTTTCAATACTCGGTTCCTCATTGTGCTGATGTAAACCCACCTTCACCATTTGCCCACACCTAGTGGAGAATATTTTTAGCACTCAAGAAAAATGCTGATTTTTATAGGGATAATCAATATTGCCCTTAATGGCTGATTTGAATTAGGTGAGCTATAGTACCGTGAAATAGGATTGCCGCTGTATTTATTTTAAATGGGAAAAATGGACTCTTCTATCTAATTTGTAATGAAACCTCTTAATTCGTTGCTAATGCCAGTTATAAGGATTTTGCTATTTATTTGCATGTCTATCTCCTGAAAGTCACTCGGTTTCTTCCCCTTGTTTGGATTCTTTTACACGGCCACATTTTAGGGAGGAAAAATTGAAGTTGTTTACCTTTTGTTCCAGTATTTCCTTTTATAATTTTGGTCGATGTTAATTGTTAAATCAGTTGAAGAATAAGGGAGAAAGCTTGCATCTTTAACTGTTTATCAAGATAGTACCTAAGTTGGTCTATTTTTCCAGGCATTGCAACTAGGGCAAGATTTTTACAGTTCTTTCGAACCAAGAAGTCAAAGATGTCAGATGTGTTTGCGAACTGATTCTCTGCATAAAGTGATGGAACGTTTGTCACAACCAGGCACGTTTCTTTGGCCTTTATCAGATGAAAGGAGCTTTTTGTTTTGATTTTTAGTTTAACTAGACTTCAATGCAGGTGTGAGGCGGCTAGTCATTGTGGAAGCTGGCAGCAAGCGGGTAGAAGGCATCATATCACTGAGTGACATATTCAAGTTCTTCCTTGGTTAGTTTGGATTGTTGGTGACCAAACAAGTTTGACAGATAGTGTGGTGGTGGTCATGACACTTATGCATATAGTCAGGCAACCATCATCGGCCCAGCCACAGCCACAGCCACTAAGAAGAGATTCCAGAGCTTTTACACGGTGATTTCATCTTTATTTCATTGAAATACAATTGGTTTGGCCTCTTGCTTCATTGCCTTGTTTTAAGATTTTAGGCTAGAGAAAGAGGCCTGTAAATTTTAGCCTGATTGCCCCAAATTTATTCATCTTTCCCCACTCATATTATGTTCAAATATGTTGTCCTCCTCATATGGATACAGGCAAAGGGGAGTGCACAATGTGTGTAATCGTTTCATATATTGTGAAGTCACAAATTTCGGGGGAAAAATTATGGGAGGACCAATATTCGAAATACTATTTTTTGTTGGCTAGCTTTAGTTCGAGGAATAGCATTTGTTAACTATCCTTTTTGTGGAGTGGTGATAGGCAAATTTTCCTCATCCCCCAACCCCGTGGACATAAGCGAAAGTGATTTTTTCTTTTTTCAATGGACGAAAATGGAAGGGAGTTGGTGGTAATGGATGAAAAATGAAAGAAAACAATACATCAATATCTTTGTTGGGACTAAATTTAAAAAATGAAATTTATTCGGTGGCTATTCTCGATAATCAGAACCCGAACAGAAAAATATTTCCAAAGTAAAAAGCAAGTCACAGTACATGATGCACACCGTAAACAATGAATGGAGTTTGGGCGACCATAAAGGCTGCCAAAAAAATTATGGAATATAAAACCTTAGTCTTTTATCAATCCATTAGAGTAAAATACAAAAAACTAATCAATATATCCTTAACAGGATAGTATGGAATATAAAACTTTTTAGTTTTTTATTAATCCATTAGAGTAAAATACAAAACTAATCAAAATAGCCTTAACAGGATAGGTTCGATATTGCAGAATACAGTTTTGCTCGGTTTAATACAATTATGGGTGAGTTGGTAACACATGTTGAACTTGTATAGGGAAAGACTTGAATTCGATTTGAACTAAATTTCATTTCAAAGGAAATCCCGAATAATATCGAAACTCACAGAAGAGCGAAGGTAATGCGTATGTTGTCAAAACTTGAATGTTAAACGGAAAGTCAAATAATCAGTCGCAATTACAAAAAGTCGGACAAGACAAAATGTTAAAAATGACGCCTACCCATACCGAGATAGATTTACTGTAACTGCACCTACAACGTTCCAAACCATATTATGCAGTAACGTTTGAACTGTTATCAATGTGGATTCTAGATGTTAAAAGCATCAAGATAGTGAAAAAAAAAAAGAATATTAAGATTACAATTACAGTGTAGGAATATACACTAAGTTGTTCACATTTTGGCAATAGCATGCACACAGCTCTTCGCGTTTACATGATTGACATACACAATACTGGTTCTGAATAATACATGCTACATGCTACTCCCTCACTATAATTTGATCTTCAAAAATATGTACATCTGAAAAGAGAATAAGATGATTAATCTTCTCTTTTCTTCCGGCTACAATAGTATTAACAGTACATAAATAGTTTCCCTGCTTCAAATGTTAAAACGAAATATCAGGGTCTCAGTGTAGGTATGTATGTCACACGAGCCTCCATAGAGATCACGTCAGCAAGAGTTAAACCATATTGCACATTTACAAACAACAAAGGAACGCGTCCGAGCTATGTAGGTATGAGTGCCAATATCTGATTTCTTATAATGCCCATGCATTTCTGTATCTCACCATATATTGGAAGATTCTTTGAACATAATGGCTGCAAACTGGTGACAGCAGAATCTAGTACCTGAGCGACATCGGCTGGGGGAAATTGTCGTTCAGTACACTTCTGCATTTTGTTTTTTCAAAAATAGGTTAGGGTGTACAGGTAAAAGGTCTTCAATTGGACAACTGATTTAATCACGTGTTTTGAATATTTCATTAACATGTAGTACCAATTCTATTACTCTACACTTTATCTTTTGTATCATGAGCATTTACATAAAGCAACCTTAGAGAATGGTGTCCCTATTTAATTGCGTTATGAATACGAGACCCTGATTATGTGTATTATTGTCTTTTTATTGAATAGAAAACAATTTGTGAACAGACGTAGTTGGTAAAAAGTTTTTAGTGTTAGAATCTTAAAGATATAGTAACGCTGTTGATACTAAGATAAATTAGATTGATTCTATTTTCATATTAATAGCCTACAATAGGATACATGAATATTTAGTATTTATGTTTTCTTCCCTATAAAAAGAATGGCTCCATTGCGGTCTAAACACAATTCATTATATCCCTTATGAATTTCTCTCCTCTAAACACGGTATCAGCATATTCTAATGGAATTTACTGAACTTATTGTGCCACCTGTTGTGTAACTACCTATCCACAATGTAAGAGAGTATATTAAAGATTTCACATCTCAGAGATATGTAGAGAATAAAGTCTCAGTAACGTTTGGTAGGCTTATTGTACTACTCACTGTTAGATCACTTTCAAATGTCTAATTTAACGTAGATGTCCAATATTTTGCATGAAGTAATGTGTAGTTTCATCGTCGTTTAAACATATAACTAAAAAATATATATATAAATGAGAATAAACCTTATATAAATGAGAGCAAACCTAATCTTACATGTAAATTTTGTTAGATTAAATTAAATTAAAGTCTACTTTTTAATATGGTATTTTAGAACTAATGGGAAGGAAAACCTAACTCATTGTAAAGTTCTCAGAAATCATGTATATTTTCTGTTTTTTGTTCTTTTTCTGTTATGTTCCATCATTCACTGTTGGTAACTTTCTGATGAGTTTTTTTTTGTCTATTGTTTGTTTGCTCCTCTTTTAATCTTTTATTTTAGTTTTGTGTTCTTATCTTGTTACTATGGTAACCAACAAAAAGAAACTTGGTGGATATGACCTATATGCTTCAACTTATTTGCTTATTAAAAAAAAAAAACTTGAGGGAAACTGTTAATCTCGTAAATAAGTTAGAATCCTATAGACATAGTAACTGTTGATAATATGATGAATTAAATTGATTCTATATTTATATTATCAGTCTAAAATAGGGTAATTGACTATTGTTTTCTCCCCTATAAATTGAATAGCTCCGATATGGTCTAAACACACTGAATTTTAAATTGAAGAGAAGTTGAAGTTCAAAAAAAAATACTAGATATTAAAGAAACTCAAATGTTGTAATATAAATGATAACTTCTACCTATTTCTTTGTTTCCTGAGACTTAGATAACAAGTGGAATTAAATTCAATTTAGCATTTAAAAGTGCACCACAAATATAGGTATCACCTTTAATGTTCTAGACCTGCTATAACCAAGTTTCATGCCTTTCCTGATTTCCTAAACTGTTGCATGCTATACAGAATGAATGTAAATATGACACTTATACAATCAATACACCATTTATGTTTTTTAACCTAATAGCTTAAGTTTTTAGGTTAATTGGTCCATGACATAGTATGGAAGCTCTATGACCAAGTGGTCTAGACTTTGATACTGCTCCAATTCTAAATAATGGTTTTTCAACACAACTTGGGTGTGTTTGCCTTATTTGCAACTGCACCCATAGGCCTCTTGTGCTAGAGGAGGTTAGATAAACCATTATCGCATCTTTACCAAACAACTTAAGCTTTTATAATAATTAGTTCGTGACAACATATTTGTAGAGAGATCTGAGAAGTAAATATGGCATTGCCAGAATGCCGCTATTTCCACCTTGGTGTTTATTCTGCCACTATGTATTCAGCCTAGGTTTATATTCTTTAAACCAAGATGGTACAGGAAAATAATTTTACAAAAAAGTGAGTAAATATTAGTCATCCTAAATAATTGAAGGCAACAAATTAAGTTGATAGTGTTGATACTTTGATAGAAACAGTTATCTACAATAACAGCCATATCAAGTCAAATGGCTGTCTTATGGAGAAGTCTGCCTTAAAATAAATTGTTCATCTCCCATAATAAAATAAATACACAGCACCATGTAAAATACCATGATACTATTTAAAATATATTTTTTTTAAATGAAAAAAGCACCATAGAAATTGTCCATAAAATAGTTAGTGTTTGGCATAAGGTCAGGTTTTGTTGAACTACCACAAGTTCAAATGACTAAGCAAAAGAAAATAGTGAGGGGAGATTGACCATGAAAATCATTCAAGTAAAAATCAAATTCAGTGGAATGTGATTTACCTGAATCATGAACAACGTAGCTAGGCAATGAGATATAAGTTCTGAGGGAATTTTCATTTCATTTTGGTCAGATGAACCGTTGAGTTCAGCATCTTGTACATGACAACTTGTCAAGGGATTTAATACGCTGGCAGCCAATTGATCATGAGAAGCCAGAGAAAGAGAATCTGCATGCGGAAAAGTTGTGGCTGAAGCAGTAGGTTCGTCCACAGAAAGCTGGTTATTGATGAAATTTATTGCATCCTCAATTCTTTCTGTCGTTCTTAAATTTGACATTGCCTGCAATGGTTTTTATGAAAATTTGTAAGTACATCACTAGAATATAGTCAGCAAGAAAACTGAAAATGATATCCTGTGAAAATGTCATGTTATTAGTTTATTTATTTATAAGGTGTATCAAGGAAGACGTCAACAAAGTATCTTATCATAAAACTGAAGCTTAAATAGATCAGTCAGCAGGAACATTTTCTTGAATGTTTTTTCAGAAACTTTACTGCATATTGCCTAAAGGGAGATGTCATGACCTTTTTTATAGATAGTGGCACAGCTGTGACTGTACTGTGCAGTGTATGCAATTCATGTTAATATAAAAATGAGAAAACTGGAAGATCAAACTGTTTGGCATGAACATTAAATAGCACTCCATATATAACTTTGTTGAGTGCTGTGTTCTTTTAGTTTGTAACAATTTAATCCGAATGTTGCATTTACTAATTTAATTAGATGCAATTAGCTGCCTTTCTATACCTGAGAAGCTTGAACAATCATTGTCCGTGCTTTTCTTCTAGAACTTTCAACAATTTCAGCAATATGACTCTGAGATATTGATTCTTGGTTGTGGCAAGCTGAACAATTGGAAGAGCTCGCCTGACCACTAGGATCATCAAAATTAGCCATGGGCTTTAATGAAAAAACGGAGGAGCTTGCTTGATATGTGTTGCGTTGCCTCAAGCAAAACAAGGCAGAGGAAACCTGCAAAAGTGCAATACATTCAGACAATTGTAAATTACTGGAATGAGAAGTTGTAAGGATGAAAAACAATTGAAGATTTGTGCCTGTTCATTTGCTTCAGTTAATTGCTTTAGTACAGAAGCGTAATTCCTCTTAAAAAGTTCTGAATCCTTTACTGAGTTGTCTCCATATTTCTGGCTCTCTGATATCCCATCATTCATGTGCTTCAGTTCAGATAATATACGTTCCTAAAAGTTCAAAATCAACAGATCAAAACTCATTTTAGAAAGGAATATTTGAAAGAAAGATATTTTCTTTTATCATAACAGGACAATGGTAAAGGCAGATGAATTGGGAAACACCTTTTTGTCTAGAGCACGATTCAAATCTGAAATAGCCAATGTGTCAGCTTCTTTTGAATGTACATGTTCAAGAAGGGAAGGTTGAGAACTTGATGGTAGTTGCACATTACCAATCTCGCTGCACACAACTTTTGGTTGTGGTTTGGAGCTTGAAGAAAATACCTATGAATTAAATGGAAAAAATATAAGATTAGAAAACTGCATAGGGATTAGTGAATATAGTGAAAACTAGGTATTAGATTAATCTCCTCTGTGTAGAAAAAAGACTTTGGGCACTGTGTTTATAATAAAAAGAATATGGACTAATCCCAAAATACAAATAATAATAGGCAAAGATAATAACATAAAAACAGAAGATAAAAGATAAAAGACAAGATATATAACCCTCTTCTACAAACTAGTGCATATAAATCACATGTACCAAATTTGTTATACATATAATCAATTCTCGGTCCTTGTAAGGACTTAGTGAAAATATATACTAACTGATCACTTGAGTTAACGAACTCAATCTTAATGTCTCTAGATACAATCTTCTCTCAATTGAAATGACGGTCAATCGCAATGTATTTGGTTATCTCATGAAAGATAGGATTAGAACTAATACGAAAAGTAGTCTTATAATCACATATAAGTGTTATTTGAGTGACATATCCAAATTATAACTCTCTAAGCAGTTACTTAAGCCAAATAAATTCACAAGTAGCTGAATCCATAACTCTATATTATGCTTTTACACTAGATCTTGTCACAACACTTTGTTTCTTACTCTTCCAAGTGATCAAGTTATTACCACCAATTAAGACACAATATCTTGAAATAGGTCTTCTATTAGAAAGAGATCCTACCCAATCAACATTTGAATAACAAATAACTCCTGGATAAAGGATTCTCTATTAGTTCTCCGTAATTCAATAAAAACATTAGAAAACTATACTTTGAGTTTCCCTTTTTGGTTTTTCTCACCAGTCTCTCTGAGAACCCGGAATCTGTTTCTGGGTTCCTAACTTTAAGCAAGGAGGTAGAGACTTTGAGAGTGTCAATTCAAGATAGATACATTACAACCATGTGTTGCCATTTACAGAAACAAAACATTTCCAGAATCACTATTGCACTCAATAATGTTTCTTAGATTCCTCCAGAAAGCTTCACTTGCACCAATTCTAAATTCAGCTCAGAATACTGATACATGCACTGTGAGAATATACGCCCAAATTATGATAAAGCAATATTCCTATTCTTTTTACCACAATCGTTTACTTGTTTCACTGATTGATGCAAAAAAAAGTTGAAAGAGCTTCAAGTCCAGCAGAGTTAAGAAATCAGAACAACTGAACCAGAATATTATACAGCAAAAATTAAGTCCTCAAAATATTAGAGAATATCTTTTGAAAGATCATTGAGAACAAGAGAAGAAAATGATCCGTTGGCAAGTGTTTTTTGATAAATATCAAGCTCAAGGACAGAGCCTTGTTCATCGACAACAAGTCAGTTGCCTTCTTCAATTTGTATATTCCCTTAATTCTTGTACCATACACGATCTTTTAACAAAATTATTGTATTATTTATTTTATTTTTCTGAAATGACCCTCCTTTATACGATGATATTTCTAAATTCCTAATGGTCTAGCTCGGCCACTGATGACTGAACTAATGTGAAATTTACATCGTGAAGAAATTAAAGCAATCAAATTATCATCACAATACAGAATTAAAATCCAACTCAACAAATTTGTACCTGTTTTGATAAAGCACCAGGTCCATGCAGAGTGGGGGATATATGAAGGCTTTTACTGGTATCTGAGTTCTCGCCGGGGGACAATATTGTGTGCCCAGCAACCTTTCTCTGTTTCAGTTTTCCATTAGGCTTGAGCTCAACAAAGTTCTCGTTTATTTGGGCGGAAGAGGTATTGTGTTGTATCAGAGATGTAGGCATATTTTCAAGTGGATACAAAGGCATGCAGTCAACATCCTGAGATACAAAAATGTGTCAAATTATGCTATTGGCAAAGAAAATTGTGAAGTGATCATACTACTTGGGACATGAATGGGGTTACAAGATGAAAAGTGAGGTGAGAAGAGCAATGCGGATATTCAAAAACTAAATACAACATGAACTCTACTGATTCGCTAGTAGAGTAACAATTCCTTCTAAGGTTATTAAAATCAGGATCCTACTCAAATTTTCAGGGATACCAACACAAGATAATAGGATTTCATTGAGGATTGCAAGATCCTAAGAGCCATGACAAATAAAAAGATAAAACTTGAAAAGTTTAGGTATATGAGAAAAAAAAATCTAGTTTAATTGATTTTCGCCAGTACACACACGTGTGTGTGTGTAAGATATCTAATAATTTAATATATTTAACACTTCTCCTGAAGCAAGTGTATACAAATAGTATATATCAAGTTTGTTACAAATATAATCGTATATTTGCTAATTGATCACTTTAGTTAACGAACTCAATTTTGATGTACCCAGATACAATATTCTCTCGAATGAAATGACAATCATTCTCAATGTGTTTAGTACTCTCATGAAAGACAAGATTATTATTTCTCACATATAAGTGTCATTTAAGTGATATCTCAAAATTGTAATTTTCTAAGAAATTGTTTAAACCAAACAAGCTCACTAGTGACTGAGGTCATAGCTTTATATTTTGCTTTTGCACTAAATTTTGTCACAAGACTTTGTTTTCTGATTTTCCAAGAGATCAAGTTCCCATTGTTAGAATATGTTTTATTAGCTGAATTATTTCTGCCTTTGTGTTTTATTGTTTCCTTATTTAGCAAATTATAATTACAATATATGATGGGGATATCCCTGAATCATAGGGATATGGTTGTCTCGAAGTTATTATTTTACTTCCTAAAATAGCTTTCTAGCCTTGTATATATAGATTGTATTGTAATAAGATACATCATTCTACCCTAAATTATAACACCCATCAATGGAGATACAATATTTGGACGTAGAGCTTCTATCAAAAGGAGATCCTATCCAATCAATATCTGAATAACAAACAACTCTTGTATGGTTATTGAAACCATATAACAACCCTTTTCCAGGAGCTCCTTTAATTTATTTTAATATACAAATGACTATATTCCAATGATCTTGACATGGAGAATTAAGAAATTGGTTTACCATACTGATTCAAAGGAAATGTCAGGATGAGTAAATGCAAATAATTTAATTTTTCAACTAGTCTTCTATACTGCTCGAGATCTAACATAAGTTCTCCCTGATTTGATAGATGTTTAGTATTAGGATTTTTTAAGAAGTGGACTTTAAGCCTAACTCAATCCTACAAAACCATAAATTGACATTATCTCTAGTTAATGTGGGACTTCCAATATACACTCCTCACGTCGAGTTATATACATCTCGATCGTGGGACTTAACATTAATGGATGATCTGATAGCAGCCCGATAGTGTGCCTGACAAACAACAAATTTCGTTAGGATAGGCTCTAACAATGGCTTTGATACCATGTTAAGAAGTAGACTTTAAGAGTAACTCAACCCTATAAAATTGGCTTATAAGATGAGGTTTGTACACACTTAAATACTGTAAATTTGCCTTATTTCTAATCGATGTGTGGCTTCCAACGGGATCTAGGGGTTTATCAATCATTTTTGAATTCATCAACCTAGTTTCTTCAATAATATTCAATGCATACTTCCTTTGAGATATAACAATACCATTGTTGGATTGTGCCACCTCAATACCTAAGAAATAACTGAGTTTGCAAAGATCTTTGGTTTGAAAATGGTGACAAAGATGTTTTATCCGAGAGATGTCATAGTGGTCACTACATGTAAGAATGATGTTATCAACATATACTATCAAGTAGACAAATTCAATACTCGAGTGGCGATAAAAGATTGAATGATCTGTCTAACACCGAGTCATAACAAATTTTTGAAGGTTTCTAAATTTTCCAAAGAAGGCCCAAGGAAACTGTTTTTGTGTCATATAAGGATTTGCAAAGACGACATAGCAACCCATAAAACTCCCCTTGAGCAACAAATCCCGAAAGTTGCTCCATATAAATTTCTTCTTGCAAATCTCCATTACACAATGCATTTTTGACATCTAGGTGGTAAATAGGTCATTGTTGAAGAGCAATCATGGCTATAAACAAACAAACAGAAGCCATCTTTACCACTAGAGAAAAGGTATCACCATAATCCAACCCAAAAAATTTGTGTTCAACCTTTGGTCATAAGACGGGCTTTGAGGCGATCAATAGTATCATTAGGACAAACTGAGATAGCAAAAACCCACCTGGAACTAATTATAGATTTCCTGGATAGTAATGAGACAAGCTCCCAAGTTCCACTATTCTGAAAAACACTTAGTTCATCTAGCATGACCTGACGTCAACCAAGATGGGCTAAGGCATCACTGACAGATTTTGGAATGGTCACAGAAGAAATAGACGAAAGACAAATATAAATAGGTGAAGATAATCTATAATAACTCAAAACAATATAATTTGGAGAGGGATTACGAGTAGAACAGATACCTTTTCGGAGGACAACTAGAAGATCAGACTCATTTGTCAAAGCCAAGAGAAGACAAAGTAGTTGGCACTTGGATTGAGTCACCTAGTGGTTGTTGAGAACGATATTTGTAACTATAAACCTGAAGTGGTGGTGGAAGAGAATATGATGGTGGTGGTGGACAAGGCACAACTGGAGGACCACAAATAAAAGGAATATTGACTGTATTAGATGAAGTCATATCAAAAGAAGAATGACCTTTAAAATAAAAAGAAGATTCATTGAAGATGACATTAGTAGAAACAAAATAGTGGTGAAGAGAAAGAGAAAAACATTTGTATCCTTTTTGTGATCAAGTAAATCCTAAAAACACAAATTTGTATGATCGAGGATATAACTTATCAAGACCAAGACAAATTATGAACAAAACATGTAGACCCAAAAACTTTTAGAGGTAAGGGATGAAGAGGTTCATGAGAAAATAAAATAAAATGAGGTATTTTATCATCTAAAACTGAATAGGGCATGCGATTAATGAGAAAACATGAAGTAAGAATAGCATCATCCTAAAAATATTGAGGAACCTTATCATGAATTAAAAGAGTGGGAGTTATTGCAATAAGATATCTATTTTTGCGCTCAACCACCTCCATGTTGCTGAGGTGTATAAGCACATGAAGTTTGATAGAGAATGCCATGAGAAACCATAAATTGTTTAAGAGAATGGGAAAGATATTTGCAACCATTATCATTTCGCAAAGTTTGAATAGAGACACCAAACCAAGTTTTAATTTCATTAAAAAAAGATTGCAATATATGAAATAATTCAAAACAATTTTTTATTGAAAACAACTAAGTACATCTGGAATAATCATGAATAAAAGTAACAAATTATTGAAAACCTAAGTTAGACTTAAGACGACTAGGCCCCCAAATGTCAGATTGAAGTAAGGAAAAAATAGACGAAGCACGTTGGGAGACTCATAAGGAACTACAACTATGCTTAGCCTAATTGACACGACTCACGCCAAACTGGATAACTTGGATAAGTCGGGAACAAGCTACAACAATTTGGCAAGACTGAGATAACCAAACTGAGCAGAAAGAAGAGATGAAGACTCTATAACTACGCCAACATGTGTAGACGGGTAGAGATGATAAAGACCATGAGACTCACATCCGATCAAATCACCTATCTTGAACTTCAGTCCTGTAAACAAACAAAATGTTTAACACAATCAAGAGAACATGTTAGACTACTAATGGATAATAAGTTAAAAAGAGATCCAAGGACATAAAGAACATTATCAATTGATAAAAAAGGAAAAAGGGTAACAGTCTCAATACCATGAGCTAAAACCCTAGATGCATAAGTCATTGAACAGAAGGTAAATTATCTGGAGAGAATAAAGATGAAAACAAAGATTTGTCACCAATAATGTGATATGTGGCTCCTGAGTCGAGAACCCAAAGACCAAAGAAGATTGAGTCAGACCAACAAAAGTGAACTAGAAAGTTGTTGATCCTCGTATCATTTGAAAAAGTTATTGATAATAATAGATTTGTCGGTGATATTAGATGAAGAAGGATCCACAAGATGTGACTGTGAGGGGGGATAAATTTGAACAACAATAGCAGATTCGAGGAAGACATCCATGTAATGCATAACACCTGTCAATCTTGTGGCCTAATCAAGGCACCAATCATAGATCCTGAAAGAGGACAAAATGGTGACCTCGACACTCTAAATCGCTGTCGGAGAAGAGTTGGGACATGTCGTCACGTGACGGAGAAAGGGCGCAAATCTGGAACTTCGAGGGGCATATGAGGGCGCGTGGGAGCCCCGATGAAGGCATCGTTGATGGCACAGTGGTCACCTAGCAAAGACGATCAAAATTGTATGGTTGTCAGTGGAAATTGGAGCCCGACGATGTTGACGGGAGGAGATTGCAACAACTCCAACAGTTTTCGTGGTGAAGGTGACGGAATTTTTTCCAAAAGAACCTTTGGTTCTAGATGTCATAATGAATATTGTAAAAACTATATGGGATTAATCTCCCTTATATAGTAAATACACATAAGGTACTACATTCATAATAAGGAAAATATGGATTAAGTCCAAAATACAAATAAAGATTAATAACAAAGTAACTGAAGATAAAAGATAAAGATCATTAATAACTACTAGTGACTCAACATAATATTTCTTAATAAGCCAAGACTCCTCCCTCAAGTTGATGAATGAATATATGTCATTCTCAGCCTGCATGTAAGATCATGAAATTGTTCTATGGGAAGACCTTTTTTAAACAAATGTAAGTCAGGATGTGATGTAGGAAGCACTGATAAGGTCATTATCTAGATTTTGTTAATGAAGTGTTTGGTTCTATCATGTTGAACTCAATTGTGAACAATGTTAACAGGTGATTTATCATCAAACTAGAGAATCATAGGTTCTTCACATTTCACTTTAAGATCATTTTCAATCATAACAGTTCACACACCCCTCGCATCATAGCTCAGAATTTAGTCATTGCATTAGACCTTGTAAATACATTTTGTTTTTTACTTCTCCAAGTCATCAAGTTTCCATCCAAGAACATGCAATATCTTGAATTGGACTCTTATTAGTAACAAACCCTACACAATATGCTTCAGTATACACCTCCATATTTCACTTTGCATTATTCTTAAACAATAAACCCATATCAAGCTTGTCTTCAAATATTGAAGGATTTTGTTTATAGCTGACCACACTCATAACATATGCTGTGTAGGTCTAGAGTGGGCTAAGTAAATGAGCTTCACCTCAAGTCTACCGTATTAACCCTTATTCACCGTGAAACTACTTTCATCACTCCCAAAACTGTGGTTTTGTTCCATAAGAACTGTAATAGCTTAGATCATCTGATAGAACATGTGGCTTATTAGCATCGTCTATTTGGTTAGATTGTCTAGTGGTTGTTATCTTGTCAGCTGATGTATGAATGATTATACCTTTTGTTAAACTATTTTGTACAATAAGACAAAAGTTCTCGTGCTTCTAACTAATTTGTAATTGCCTGATATAAGAACTTCTACCTCCTCGTTATTGCATAACATAATAAGACAAAACGTTAATTCACAGTTCTGTTTGTTTGTTCTGAACAGGTGTGATTCCCAACCAAAGTTGCACCCTTTTTTCTCATTGCTTTTGGGCTTTTGTGGCATGTGGTGCACAACAAACACTTTACATTATAAATCTACTTGCATCCCACAACCTTTTCATCTTGTGCCTTGTCAACAATCTCCAATTATTGAAATTAAGGGATTGGGATTAAGAGTTTATTGGGTAGATTTGCTCCAGATTTAGAGTCTTTATGTCCAGAGATTTATTTCCTTTAAATACCAATGTATTGTCAAGAAAAGTAATTCCATAATTATTGCTGACTACCTACACATTTGTTTACTCATCTCTAGATTTTTTCTAAGACACTCATTTTTCATTCATGACTTTAACTTAGTTCTCATCCTTCAGCACTTCTTCAGATGGTGTAGGGACTTGAACTGCATTGAAAGCAGAGAAAAAACTCAGGCGTTAAATAGAAAGGCATTCAATGGACACAAATTGAGAAAAGGGATACATAGTACAAGACCATGTTCCTTTTCTTAGAGCAATAAGAAAATCATAAGTGTTAGGTTCCCAACTATCATCCAAGGAATTTTCCGAAAAGCCATCAAATATGACTTCCTAGGATATTCTTGCCTCCAAAAGGGATATTGGTAGGATATGTTATGTGTATGATAGGAGGAAACATATTAAAAAGTATTTGTTAGTTGGGTTGTTAGGTTGAGTCAGACTTTCTATATAGAGTGGGGTCTTTGTATGCAAGGGGATAGTTTTTAATGTTTGAGAATTGTTGATAGGATCATTGGCATCCTGTGGGAAGGGGAACATTGTCCCTTGGAAGCATTCATGCAATACTTGTTGCTTAGAATCAATAATACGAGATCTATTCAGTGAGTTTAGGAGTTTGCAGTTGTTTTCTTGGTTTCCTCTATCTAGAAACCTAACAGACATACTTAAATATATGGTTTGGATTACAATGATAGATATATAATTAGGATTACGTTAGAATAATTACTGTTACATATCATCATTAAGGCTAGTCTGCTAGACCAGTAATGAGTAGTACCTAGTTCTGTATCTAGAGGTCTAGTGCAGACTCTTGGTGTTCCATGTACTCTCGCTTTTTCAATATATATAGAAGATAATGAAAGGGATTTGTTAAGCCCTCAATAATATATTTTTATCAGTTTTTAGTCTCAAGTTGGTATCAGAGCAGGTTCATCCTGCTCTGGTTTCTGTCCTGGGTTGTCTACCAGCATTGTCATTGTCGTTTGCATCTGTCCGGTGCCCTTTGCCGTTGTCCACGGTTGTCTTGTCACTACCTGCAGCTGTCAATTGCAGTTTAAAGCTCTTCAACTTGGTTCTCTGCCATCTCACATCTATCTGCCGCTGTCCGCCGTCGTTCGCCGTCACTGCTCCATCTGACGACCACTGGATCTGGTTCGTCTCTTCACGCGACGACCTCTTCATCAATTAAATATTAAGAATGATGTTCTTCATGGTGATCTCGAGGAGAACACTTACATGGAGTAATCTCCTACTTTTTTTGCTCAAGGGAAGTTTGGTTTGGTTTGTAAATTGAGATCGTCTCTCCATGGTCTCAAGCAATTTCCACATGATTGGTTTGGGCAGTCTAGTCATATTATTCAAATCTTTAGGCTAAAGTAAAATGAAATTGATTATTCAATCTTTTATTGTCATACATCTCCTAGAAAATGTGTTTATCTAATTGAGTATGATGATTATATAATTATCCCAAGGAATGATGCAACCAAAAATTGATTAGTTAAAGCAATATTTGTGCAAACACTTTCAAACTAAAGATCTTTTGTGCCTTATACTTCCTAGGCACTGAAGTGACTCAATCAAAAGAAGATATTTTTATTTCTAAAAAAAATGTCAGAAATCTTGAAAGAAACATGAATGATTGATTGAAGACCTCTGGATCGTCCTATGGGTCGAAACCAAACATAATGGTAGAATAAACTGAGCCATTATCAGATCCAAAGACTTGAGGGAAAACTTATTACCTTACCGTTACTAAGTCTATCATATATTTTGTAGTTTAAATGGTTAGTTAATTTATGCAAACTCCTCGCACTAATCATTAGAATGTTGTGCTTCGCATACTTAGATACTTGAAAAGGCTCTAAGGACAAGGTTTTCTTTATGAAGTCAAAGGAAGTAACCAAATATCTGGATATTGTATTGTTGATTGGGCATGGTCTCCTACATACAAGTGTTTCACTTGATATTGTATTTTCATTGGAATGAATGTTATTTCTTGAAAAAGCAAGAAACATAATGTAATTGTTCAACCAAATGTTGAAGCTAAATATAGGGCAATGACATCACTCATTTGTGAACTTCAAGAAACATTTGTGGATAAAAAATTTCTCTAACAGAGGTTTTGTGAAATTCAAGAACTGAGGATGTATTGTCCAAGGAATTGACTGTCATCCTTTTTGAAAAGAGTTTTTGTCCAAGGAAATTTGCACCAAGTTTGTTGGCTCCAATGATCAGCTTCCAGATGTTTTGAGAAAATCCTTGAGGGGAGCTTACATTCAACTTATATTTCCAAGATTAGAAAGTACAATTTGTACGTTCTAGCTTGAGAGAGAGTGTTGAAATAGTTTACTTTATCTTCTCTCTTTTCTTAAGATTTTATTGTAAGCCATTGATCCTTATATATAATCAGCAGAGATATCTAAATTAAGGTATTTCAAGCTCTTTTCCTCGTATATATACTTTTCAAGTACAATAATAAAACAACAGTTTAGGCAGCCACTACATTTCCTTCTTCCTCCCATTATCATTTGTTAAAAGAGAAGGAAGCATACCATGACAAATTCAACCCCGAGTTCCGGTTGGTCAAACTGAACCCTATACCTACAATGATCAACAGTTAGTACACTTCCATCATGAATCTCTCTTGTCTTCGGATGAATAGCAATAACACGCTGCCCAACAATTAAAGGTTGGGCCAAATCAGTAGGAAGTCCTTCCTTGGTACCAGCAAGAATTTCAGCATAATGTGATCTAACAGATTCCCGGTATTCATGAAGTTTATGCTTCTCTTCTGTCAAAAATTGCTCTGAAAATCTTCTTGGTCTGCCAAGAGAACTGCATAAAGAGTAGCATGCATATGAAGTCATTTATCCAATACCAACTCAACCCAAAATCACAAGAATTATAAGAATGTTGGGTGCAAAGATTAAAAACTCATGACCGCTTCATCATAAAACCTCTAATACCATGTCACTAAAAAACTAAACTCAGAAACTTAAGCCATCAAGTGGAGGTATATGAATGATTTTATATATCTAATAGTCTTGGATGCACTTGGGTAACGACTAAAATGCTTATCCAATAATATCAGAACTTGCATCATAAATTTAACCATGAATTTTGTTGAAATGATCTAAAAGGTGCTTATTTTGATAAGCTTCACCAAAAAGTTCAATGAAACAAGCTAAAAAAAGCTAATATGAAATTTTCTTCAACCGCCACAAACTTGTAGAAGTTTTTCCAAACACTCAATCATGAATGCAATGATAGTGTAGAATGAAGTAACATTTAAACATTTCAAATTAAATACCTTCTGATGACGCCCCACTCAATACGAGTCAATCTAGGAACATGACCCAATCCAACATGGTCTAAGTACTCCACAAACTCTCTCTTTGAAAACCATGGGTAATCGATAGCACTATAAAACCACTCAAAAGTGCACCATCGCCTCATTTGATATGATGACAGACAATTGATAAGCTTTCCCTATGATAACAAAAGTAAAATTACTTTCCTAATATAGACAAAGAAATCAATTGATGCCACAGTACAAATGACAGATTATTAACCTTTTGACTAAAAGAACCATCTGGGAGTGAAGCAATGGGTTTATTATGTTGACTGCTAAAAGTATTTCTGGACACCACCAAATCTTGTGTCATTGGTTTTGGTTTCTCCATTTTTCTTCTTGGCCTTCCTCTGTCTAATGGAATGACTTGATTAGTAGATGAAACCTTTATGGGGGAAAAAGATGAATCATTCCTTTCCCTTTTGTCATTAGAACCTGAAGACAGATTTCCGGGGGATTTCGCCGCTTTTAGTTGTCTTGGATGTGGTGTAGAAATAGATGACCGCTTACCTTTAACCAAGGATTTCTTCACCTCATCAGTAGGCTAAAACGAAGAGAGAAAAGGTGCACACTGTAAGTAGGAACATTAAAGTATAGTAATATACAAAACAACATCAGGTGCAAATAAAACTGGAGATACGTTTTTGCAAAGCAAGGCGGCATCAAAGATCTATGGGTAATGAAATACAGGAAAGAAAACTAGAAATATATGAAAAGTCAAAATAGAAAGGGAAAGTAATTAGATAATGCAACATGAAATATGATAGATACAAATGTAATATAACCATTGATGAGCCATCATCTTACAACTCAAAATTTTAGGCAAAGGCTGGTTTTATATCCAACATGTAACCCAACACAGAACTCCTAAAAGCTTTAGTACTTGAACTACAGAGGAAAACAAGGAATAAATTCATTGATAATAACCACGCCAATTACATTCTTAGATCTTCCATGTGTAACAATGAATCTCTCTAAAACAAGGAAACAAAATATGTTGAAATAAATAGAAAGATTAAGACATAAACCACTCTATATAACATTATCCATCAAATTGGTAAATGAATATCAATCAATCTTATCTTGTTTACAAGATCCTAGAATCTACCATGAGGAAACCCCTTAGTGAAAATGTCTACCATCTGAAGTCTTGTAGTGACATGAGCAAACACAACGTCCATGTTTAGATTATTTTCTATGAAGTGTATATCTATTTAGATATGTTTGGTCCTGCCTTGCTACACTAGATTATAGGCAATGGTCATAACCGACTTATTCTCATAGTATTATTGCATAAGAATGATTGCCTTGATTTTATGGTCATACAAAATTACTTCCATCTTTAGTTCTTCACATATACCTTGACCAAGGGTTCGAAACTCAGGTTTTGTGCTAGAATGAGATACTTTATCCTATTTTTTTAATCCCAATTTAAAAAGGAACAAAATAAGGTCTGGGAACCAAATTATATATCATTATAGCTTTAATAATCAATAATTGCATACCTTGGTTTTCTGGGAACCACTTAAATGAGAACCAGTTTGAGTTTCATCATTCTGCAACAAACAAAATACATCATACTTGCATGGAACGAGTCCATATCACAGAAAATATTAAATAAGGAACCACAAAATTGATACTGGACAATAAACAATTCTTACTTTCAAGTTAAAAGATTTTTGTTTCCTTTTTCTGAATCCTGCATTAAGCTGGAGTGTTCCCTCTGCTTCAGGTGCAACAACTCCATTATCAGAAAAAACCTTGGGAAACTTACTTGAAGCACTGCTTTCAATCTTAATAAATACTTTATGTGCTTCCATTTTAGATTCATCGACAACATCACGATTCCCTTCCTTGAACTGTGCAGATGACTCTGACACACAGAAAACAGTACCGAAAATATTTAAACAATCATAAAGTATAGACAAAAAAAGGATTTTCCATACAATGAATAGATATTTTCTTTAGCAGGGGTGGAAGGAACTCGATGAAGACAAATTGAAACAGATATTGCCATTCTATGAAGTTTGTTAAGTACATTGCAGGAAGATACAGAATACAGGGAGAAAATTACAAGGCAAAACAGTGCAAAAGGAAAGGAATATCAACAGAGAGAAGCATCTAAAAAATTATTTTAAATTAGTATACCACTAAAAAAGTAATACCAGGCTACTAAGTCTATTGTTCTTCTGCAGACTAAAAAGCTGAGCTCAGTTCATAAACTACTGAAGAAAGAGTTGCATAATGAGTATTCTTGTTGAGATTTTGTGTAATCTGTATTGTAATTAGTCCGTTTGTCTCCCTGACATTATCCAGATTATGACAATAAAATGAACATATTAAGCAATATTTCACACATTATTCTGATTCTTAAGTTGGCATATGTGTATCTAAATGCAAGGAATTCCACCATGCAGCTGCTGTCAAGGACTGCTGGTCAACCGAAGTCTTATGATGACACATCCTTTGGTTTGTCAGTGATAATTAGATAGTAGGTTAGTTGGTCAAAAAAATAACACATCTTGCTTACACAGATGAGCAATAGGGTAGATCTCCCAGTAACCGCAGAAAAAACTCGATATTGTATTCTAATTGGAGGAAATCTTACTTCTTGTAAAAGCAAGAAGCAAAACATTGTGGTTAGATCTAGTGTGAAGGCTAGATATCAAGCTATGGCCATTACCACACATGAATTATCTGGTTTAAAAAGTCCTTATTGAGCTCAAGCTTTTGCAAATTGAGCCAATGAAACTCATTTTTGACAGCTAAATAGCTCGACTTATAGCATCTAATCTAGTCTTCATGATGGACTACTTGAAGAGCTTAAAAATAACTAAAAAAATAGTGGATTAATGTGTCTTGATATGTATAGCTTTGCTACTCTATTTATAGAGTACCAAGGAGGGCAGAATACAACCCTAACCCTAAAGTTGGGTTTACACACATGAATAAAATAAACTTATTACATTTCAACAGGACTAAACACAAATATAGATTGTTACTATCCATGAGAAGATCACTTCCAGGGAAGTCACTGCTTCATTTATAAACTCTAACAATCAACTGAATGATATATACATCAAGTCTCTTGAAGTACAAACAATTTGCTATATGTACCAAGCTTGAAGCAAACAATTTATATGCTCCTAATTGAGGGGTGTTGAGATACGAATGTTTTAGTTTCTCATATTACCTTTTTGTACAGATCTAATTTGTGTCCATAAATCGGGACAGTATTCCCATCCCATTAATTTGATTAAAATTCAGTATTATCAATATACATTGTTGAGGGATTATCTTCCTCAAGCAATTCAAGTCTCAAGTTTGGCCAACGCATGAATGGCAGAACCCACCAAGTTTCTGTTTCCAATGTTTGAAGGAAAAGGATATCAGATGTAAAGATGAAGTTCTAGGGATCAAATCAAGAGGCCAGAGAAAGAAATCATGGTGGCAGGGAAGAGATAAAATTGGTGGATGGACCAAGAAAAAATCAAGAACAGCAACAAAAGAAAAACAACTCAAATAGGTCAATAAGTTGGGAAAAGAGGCCAAAAAGGCTGAGTTGGAATTACATATAGGGGGCTCAATTTCTTATCTAGTGGACCAAGCCCAAAAGTTTAAGTTGAACACGGAAATAAGTTACGTGAACCAAGAATAAGAAATACAAAAGAAAACAGAGACTTCATTGTATAGTAAGAAAAGAACAGAGTAGGAGAGCAACCTCTCATCTAAGAGTCTCCCCCTTCACAAAGAGCTAATGCTCAATTTACAAATGATAAAAATTAGCATAATCCTTTCTCCTTACATCCTCCTACTTATTTAACACGTTAACCTGATAACAAATTAATCAATATCCTAACTGTCTTATTCCCCCACATTTCTAACATAATTTCTTTTCAGCATTAATGAGCCCAGAAAAATACAATAAAATAGGGAAAGAAAAAAAAGAAATTGGATTTGTCCCCATGTCCTCATGGACCAGACCCTGAACATTAAGGTGGATGACTATAATAACCTTCAGTAACAACATGAAACACTTCGTTTCGCAGCCAATGGGTGCACTCACGTCTGTGATTGACACAGTACCACTGAAAGTTAATGTTGGACGGCAGTGATCTGGCTATTTTGCTAATCGGTTGGAACTCCCCAGGGACATTATTTCAGATTTTCAGTAGCCACATGCTTCCACATGTCTAATGTCACATTCTTAGACATTTACCTCTCCTATAAAACCAGATTCTGTTTCTCAAGTTTTGGTTATTCATTGTCTTAATTCTTCAGTTCTTTCTCCTTGAGTTCTAGAAAGGCCTCTTTGTCACCTACATTGAAGCAACCCCTAGAGACTATTCTACTCATAATTTAACAGTCATGTTCATTCCATGTCAATAGAGGAGCATTCCATAGAAAGTTTAGATGAATCATCTCTTGCCATAATATCTTCTGCTCCAAATCTGCCTGGGTATTTGACAATAGACTAATTGTTCTCCATAAAATCACATATTCTGTATGCAATTCTCATACAACCCATAATCTCCACATCTTTTTCTTCTCCATAAAAGTATATAGTCTATTTGCTTACTAGGGGCACACAAGAGATAATTCCATACTGTATTTTTTTTTTGCAGATGACAGCTTTAATTGAAAAATCAAGGGTAACAGTTAACTTTAAATTTGAGCTTTAGAGACAGGCTTTGTTGGAAACAAACGGTTTTCACTTACGTAGCAAAAGACAAAAGGAATATGTTCTATGAGTAAAACTGAGAGATGTCATTCTATTACGGGGAAATATTTGAGAATGTCATACAGGATACAAACAGGATGGCTACATGGAGAAAGTCATCGAGTGTTTCTGCGATTGCAAAATGACCTACCAAGCTGAAAGTGAAACTTCATTATATTGTTGTATATCTATGGTAGTGAATGTTGGACTTTAAAGGGGCAAGAGAAAAGACCGAAGTAGCATAAACAAGAGTGGTAAGACGAATATGTGGCCACATGAAAAGGAAAGATACAAAATAACTGTATACAAGGATATATTGGTGTAACACAAATTGAGAAAAAACATAACAGATAGCCAATGAAGGTAATTTGAACACATAAAGAAGACCATTGGAAACATGAATGAGAAGACTAGATTGTATGGCTTTTACTCTATGGAAAGGAAGAGGGAAGAAAGACATTGGCAGATGTTGTCAAGAGGGGGCAGTGGTAAATAATAACTTTTGTCTTTTAACCTGGTCAAATGTCATTGTGTAATCCATATAGTGTCAGATTTCATTTTAAAACCAATTAGCATTAAGCCAAGTTGTTTACCAAAGGCTTTGATACCATGTTGAAACAAATTAGCATTAAGCGAAGTTGTCCAACAAATGTATAAGTCACATTCAAAGGTTTAAGACAAGTGATGTGGGACTTCCCAACATATAGAAGATCTCAATTATGGGAATAGGACTTTTATTGCTATTATTGTATCACAATTTTTCCTCTTCATATTATACTTTTGTCACTACTTAGTAGGAGGCCCTTTCCAAGTTAGCAACAGGTTATATGATTGATGAGATGATAGCTCTAGAACCCAACCACACTCAATGCCTTATTACCTCGTGAAAAATCTGCACTTGAATGTTATGTTGTCATAATGGTTTCTCATACAACTAGGAACGTGCAACAAATTTTGGCCCAGTCTTGATTGCCTAAATCCTTTGATGGGCCAAGGAACAATCTAGTGCCCAAATACCATCCAGCATGCACTCTATGATGCCCTATATGGCTTCTTACACCTCTTAAGCTAAGGCTTCCAATAGTTAAGGAAGCCACTTCACATTAGAATTACCTCATGGCTATGCTCAGATGTCCGGGAGGTGACTCATCTGCATCTAGCCCTATAAAAGGGACACCTCCACCAGATAGACTCTCTTACCAAATATTTTTCTTCTTCTGAAACACATACTAATATGGTGATGAAGTGTCTTTGCATGTACCTCCCACCATTACCTATTCTCCACCTTCTTCATTTCCCTAAAGTGAATACAATAAAAGCTCAGCGTGTTCACTAATTAAGCATTCAGTTCAACGCTTATGCATAGAATAGTGCATCCCAGAAGGAAGCAACCATGATGAAATCAAAAAGGATAGGCCACAAAGAGACCAATAACATAAAAGTATGCACTAGGAAAAAGACATAATTAAAAGCACATTCATTACAGATAGGATTATGGATCCAATTAATACCAAAATTGAGCCACAGATGTGGTTTTCTTTCAGTTTTTGGCTTGTAGTTTTGGGGCAAGGGAATTTTACTTGGCTACAATCATTTATCTTGTATCTCTGTATGTCCTTCTAATTTTAACTAGTAATGACTCTCCTTTGTTAGTAGCAATTGTTTTTCAAGCATTCATATTATTATGCACATCTAGAATTTAGTCACATACTTTCAGTTAGAATGTCTCTTAAATAGAAGATTCAAATTGTAAATGTAAAGACTGCTTTAACCTTACAATGCACAAAATCTTCCACCCTCATAACAGAAAATTACATGACGGATTATAGTTCCATTGTAAAATCATTGAGTAAATGAATGGTTATGCCAACTAATGAGGTTAAGGAAAGGGTGGGGATAGGTGCATATAACCACACACGGCGGTACTAGCAAACTTATTATTTATTCAGATTGGTCTACAGGAGATGGGAGAAGAAAACATTTAAATAATAACATTAATATTTAAACTTAAGCGCCTTACCAGTGTCAGGGTTTGTTACTGGCAGCATCAAAGACAAATCAGCCAAAGTTTTTAAAGCATCAAAAGCAGAACCTTCATCTACAAAGAAAGAAGCAACGGGAAAGGGAGTGGTGAATGATAACATTAACAAAAACTTATAAGTTGGAAGAATAACAGGAAAATATTTGAACCCAAGGAAAGCGGTCGTCAGGGGAAAGAAGTAAAGCGCAAACCAATATGAATTCCAAAGTTCAAGCAAACTCTATAACTACTATCATAAAAAATAGTTTCGAGTTCTAACAATATAACGTTTTAATGTTTAAGAGAATAAAAAGCTAGAGGTTTCATCATGTAAACATCTAATCCAATTAATCTATCTCAGATCCTACTCAATATTGAAAAGCAAAACAAAATAGATTCTCAAGTTTCTTTTCCTGCTCAAACATCACCAAGTAGGCAAGTACAGCAACTCTTGCACCAAAATTTTGAAACTTTTAGCCCGACAAAAAGGCCTTAGTAATGCATATCACTTAATGTTTCAACCTTCCAATAAAATTTTAGGCCTGTAAAGACTTCTTGTGCATGTTAATATTTCATGGACAAAAGAACTCAGCTTCCAACTAAAGTGATAAAAGGATTTGAAAGATGAAAACATAAAGTTAAAAATTAAAAGAAGATATAACAAAAAAGCCAAAGAGCCATATGATAATTTGAACATTGCTTTATATGGGACATGTGTGCTTTTCATTTATTAAGAAAGAACAGCATCATATTCTGGAGAATGAATACCTTCTTTCAGTCCGAAATACAGTATGCCCTGCCTAATGACAAAAACACCTAATACCAATCAAGTTGCTCCGTTTTCAATCCTTTTATACCACACTTGTTTAGTATAAAATTAAGCTAAGCCATAGATTCATTTAGAAACACCTAGTCCGATAAATATATCATTTATAACAAAGACATCCAACTTAAAGAGGAATGGGAATTAAAACAACTACCAAATACCTTTCTCTAAGACTAGCTTTTTACTTTTCGTCCTGGAACCCTTGTAAGAGGACCTCGCATTTTTGGTATCTACAAAATCAGTGAAGTTGGATTTGATAAAATTTTTACCATCATCTGTCCCACTGGAGGCTTCCTTTATGTCATTCAAATGCTTGTTTAAACTCCCCTCAGGCTCTAAATTCTTTCCATATTGTTTTATTTTCTTTTCTTCATTCCTTCCTCTTCCAGTAATTTCTCTACCACTCCGATGAATTGTTTTTCTAGAGTATTCTTCATTATTACCTTCAGTGCTTCCCAAACTCAACTCAGAACTACCATCATCCAACTCGGAACTGCAAAACTTGGCTCCAGCTTTTTCTGATTTTGAATGCTGAAAACAGTAACTGCCTATAATTACTGTTCATTACAACAAAATAACAGAAAAAGACAACTGACGGTTTTATAGAAATAACTTATTACCTTCTTCCCACTTTTCAGACCTGGGGAAGACAAAAATTTCTTATCTGGTGATCCAGAATTTTTCGAAGAGCCACCTCTTTGGGAAGCCTCAGTCAATGCCAATGCAATCTTATGAGTAACGTCATTAGTATCAACCATTTGTTTGGAACCCTGCCTTGCAGATGCAAAAAACCTCTCCCCAATATCTTTACCCATAGAATATGAAATAGGGACACGGGGAGTCCTTTTTCTAACAGCATGTGGCCTAATTCCTGAAAAAAAAAAATCACAAACAATTAATAGGTTTTGTTAAGCAAGACAAAAATATCCCTTCTAAAGGTCATTATATACAAAACAAAATATAACATCTTCAGAGGCAAGCAGCCAAACATCGAGAACAAGAGGAAAATTCATCCAAACTTTGGTCAATCTTATTGTAACAAATAATGGTTGAAAACCCAAAAAGAAAATGAAGAGGTACAAAAGAAATGTGATGCCAAGGTAATGTTCAAATGTACTTTGGCATATTAACCCACCAGAATGTCTCTTCTTCAACAATGACAGGCAACCATCACCTGATGCAACGGAGTGTGACTGAGAATGATCTGAAAAATGCCCATCTAATGCTTTATTGTCACTTAGATGCTTTCCCCGCATACGCTTTTGAGACTTTTTAGATATTTCTGCATCATCGTTGCTTTCTTTACCACTGTCACTTCCTCCCTGACAATTAAATTATTCATATTTTAATTGCTTAAGAACAGTTGTCAAAAACTGGTCGTGTTGTCTATTGCAATTTATTCAAAATTTATAACATAATCTAACCAATGCCGCCACATATCAATTGAAGGAAATTTGTCTTTCTCTTATTGACTTATTTGTATGAGGGGGGAGTTGGATTCCAAATCGATAAAATAACTATTACATCCAAAACCCAGTTTTAAATAGACGAAAGTTAACTAACACTTTTGGTAGAATAACAGTCAGTTCATATATCATATCTTAAACGAATTCATGTGTTTCATTCCAATGCATTTTAGTTTTCATAGGATTTTAAAATTTAGGAAGTAGCACCCATGTACTCTTTGCCTAGGAAATCTCCCCACTTTGTCTATTAAGAATCCATATGTATATAGCTAGATATCTGTTCTGCACAAGTACTGTGCAATCAATCAATGTCACTTAAGCGCCTATTAGTCTCTCTCTCTCTCTCTCTCTCTCTCTCAATACCTCTATAACAATTGACAATAAAAAGAATCTTTTTAAAATCAAAAGGCATTATCAAATAAAAAAAACTTAGTCGATTGGTCAGAACACTATGCAAGGCAGCCTAAATTATCCATTTATCCTTTCTGTATACTTATTGACAAGTACGTGCATGTACTTATATTGACAGAAAAGAGAGACCTTAGATTTCAATTATAACCAAGTCAAGTGACACTGAAGATTACTAAAATTCCAATCATAATGTACCTATCATCGGAGAAGTGAATGAAAAACTCTCATTGAAAAATAAACAGAGCTTAAAACAATTTGAACAAAGACTACACTTGAAATAATACAGTTTCTTCTTGTCACACAAGTTATGAAAAAGATTTGTAATGAGATGGAAATTTTAAATTACAGCTACCACAAGAACGTTACAAAATCACGAAAACCAATGTAAAATATCAGTAAAATTTAGTCAAAATTTTAAATTAATTCTTACCAGTACACTATAATGATCTGTCATCATTGCTATAAGGCCAACAACTGAAGCAGTACCCTCTGGGAGAGATAAATATGCCTAAAATAAACCCAAACCAAAGCTTAGCATGTCTTACAAGCAATATATCACACTGACTAAAATGTGCAATATTGATATTGAGATTTATCTCTTAACCCATGACATGACACGAGAGAAAAGGAGGGGGGGGCAGTTGTTACTGCACGGAAACCCAGAAATAACAAGCTGGGGATATGCATATTCAGTGCAATAATTAACCACAAACTGGCCCGTAGGAGACAAATCAGGAAGAAATTAGTCTTTTACAGATTGCTTGAATATTTAAAACAGACATTCGTTAGGAGATTTGACAATTTTTAAGGAAGACATCTAGCTTCTTTCTTTTATGTCTCTTTTCTTTATCTTCATTTAGATTTTTAAGGAAAAAAAAAAGTAAACATTCACTTACTCAAACCAGAAATTATGGAGGCAAGAAAATCTTGTTTTCCAGATACATAGAAGAAGAAAAACTTTATCAAGGGTATTGAAAAATACAGGAAATATTAAAAGAAATTAAAAAGTACACCCTAAGTGCATATCTCTCTATACATGAAATGTTTAGTGTGTGTTTTAGAATCTAAAATCTTTATGTAAATAGGGAATACATGGTGCATGCATTTTAGAAATATCAGTAAATTAATAAGGATGTTGATGCTTGTACTGCATTTACCCTGTTCATAGTATACAGTGCCTCTACCATTTCCACAGATCTATTACGTACAGCAAGAGCAACCTGTAAACAGGTAAAATGTCACTGAAAAGGACATGTTTAGTGATAACATTGCACTGGAAAATTACAGTGCATAGAACAAGGTAGATTAACAAACTAAGACACAACCTTGATCCTTCAAATTCCAGTGGAATTTTAAACAGTATTTACTACATGTGTATAGCCCATTTATTAGAAAAATACCTGACTGTGAGACTTGATATTCAACCTTTATTCAATAAGAAGCAACTTATGAAACAATAACTAACCTTCTTCCAATCTTTACCAAATTTCCGGTAAGCTTCATAAAAATGCCCAAGCTCCTCTTTATTCCATTGTGGTCCTAACATGTCAGCCAATCTTCTCTTCTGCGGAAGATTGAAATTTGTTAAATAATTTCATCTTAAAGAAATAAAATTCATAACACCCGACCATTTTAACCAAACTCTTAAAACACTTACTACCCAACTTTACGTTGATAAAATGTAAAAAAGATATTTTAATATATTATAATGACTTCTTGATAAGAGCACTGAGAGGAAAAACGATAAAGAGCAAAGGGGAAATTTCTTCCTCTGTTTTAACTCAGTAAATGTATTACGTATGAAAAAGGATTTCTTTTCAAAGAAGTAAAGAAACAAATTACCTTCTGAATACCAGGACTTGCCTTCAGCCTACTTTTGCTAGCATTCTCTGTAATTTTGTCCTTAATAGATGCAGTCTCACGAACACTTGAAAACCTCTTATTTACACTTCTAGATTTCCTAGATGGAGCCATAACTGATTTCTTTGATTGTCTGAAAATTACCAGGAAAACAGAGGAGTAAAAAAACAAATACAGCCTAACTAAGTAAATACACTGGAACAATTTAGGCACAGATAAATTAATTGCATCGTATCATGAGAGTAAGAGGAGAGAGAGAGAGAGAGAGAGAGAGAGAGGGGGTGGAGGGGGAAGAGAAGGGAGTTCACAGAAAAGAAGATTCCATACTTCAGAATCCAAAGCTGTTCAGACTGAAATGTCACCTCCTTTCCTTGTACAGATAATGTTGATGAAGAATAACGGGTTCAAAATCCAGAAGATGCACCCTGATAATCCTAAGAAAATACCCTGAGGACTTATAATGAAGAAAATAGAATGTTTCACAATGAGCTAGTAGTGGGTAGGTATTCGCAAAAGAAAACATATAATCTGAAGTGAAGATATACTGCACAGGTTTTACAGCTACAATATAAGGCCCCGTATGTTAAAACAACACGATCCAAACTTAATGCCAACCTAAGTATCACTTCAACTACAAAACATTTGTCTGTACCATATATAGGTTAGGTGGTGGCAGAGTGTATTATGGCAAAACAACAAATTGAATACGCTGAACAGAAATTAGAGTCTTAATACTCAAGTAGACAAAAAGAAAACAGTTCAGACAATAAAACTTGGCACCGAACAAATCAACGATAGATTGTTAGCAAAACAAGTTACCTTGGTCAGCACATAGAGAGCAAAATGAAAATGGAAATTCTCTAAGACTGGAAATAGTACAAAGATTGAATGATGAAAGTATTGGAAAGGACATATTAATGAGGAAAAAAATGATAAAATAACAAGATAATCCTATCCCTTTACTAAAAACCAGACAAGCTAGTCAACAGCTATAAGGAGGTGCCACTGCTCTTGCCCTCTGTGGAGGGTGCATGCACCATGATGACCAACAAAGGACAACAAACCTTAGCCCCTATTGCACCAGACCTTTTCGCTGACAGATTTTCTAAGTCCAAATCCTCACCTCCAAAAAGAAAAAAAGATCCAAAACTCGGAGTCATTAACAGCATCACTGCAACCATTTTCCAAAATAGTCAGCAGAATGCTGAAACATCTAGAAAGGAATGCATCCCACACAAACTCTCCAATCTCAGCCATCCCTCGTTTTCAAAACACTTGAATGAATTGGTTCGCAGGTTCAAATCCGGAAACACACAGCATGCAGACACAAAGCAATAACAACATAAAACACACATCGAAGCTTGAATTTACTTCAGCGACAAGAACATCGAAAAGGAAGTCTCAGCTAAAACAAGAAACAGAAAAAAGCAAAATCACTGCTCCACACTGCAGTTCATCAGCTGAGAAAGGAAAGAAACAGAAAAAGGAAAAAGAAGCAGAGGCAGGTCCGAGGAAGAAGAAGAAATTAAAACTCACAGCTAGAAACGAGGTGATTCAGTTAATTCATCCCTAAGAGCCACCGAACCCCGCATTTGAGTTCAGAAAGCCGAAACCAAACGCGGAATTGGAATATTTCCCGAAATTCCCCCTCTGATCTAGCGAGCCGCGATTGGAATTGGGAATCTGAGGAGCAAGAAAAGCCCTCGCAAAGAGAGAGTGAGTAAAAGCATGTTCGAAATTAAAAGAAAGTGAATAGGATTAGAGAGAAAAGGAAGAAGGAGAAGCTCACCGATCAAAGAGAACCTGAATTGCAAATGGAAGCTGCGAGAGAGGGATCTAGTAGCACTGAAACAGTCGATGCACAAATGCTAAGAGAAGAGGATGATGAACAAACAACTCTCCAGTTCTGATGGCGTCGTTGTTGGCGTAAACAAAACATGAATTCGGGGGTATAACCGCGAAACTTTAAAATAATAGTACCATTATTTTATTTTATTTTTTCTCCTCTTCTTATTTTGTTTCGTTTCTCACCTCTTTCAAATAACGTCCTCCAATTTATTCCCCAAATAAAATTTAAAATGAGAAACGCCCATGAACCCAAACAAGAACATCAACTTTAACTATTATTCAAATAGTCAACCCAAAAAACCATTAATTGAAAATTAAACTGTTTTTCTTTTCAAAATATATATTATATGTCTCACCGTTGCTTTCTATTTAAAAATCACAGTTTTCAATACTTCCAAGAGATATTAATAGTGTGTTTTCAAAGTTTATAGCATGTAGTTTATTTAATTTTATTGTATTTTTTATTATTATTACCCGTTTTTAATTTTATTGAAAACTTTGAATATTTTTTTTAATTATTGTATTAATTTTAATATCTTTTTAGTTACTTTTAACTTTTGAATGTGGTTAAAATTAAAAAAGTAAACATGAGAAATTGAAGCAGTAGTGATGTTATGTAAAAATCACACAAAAAAATTCAATTTTATTAATTTTGTTTTAACTCTATCAGTAATTAACATAATTAATCATGTGTTTGGTTTGTAGTAATTGTCATATGCGTCTTAAAATAAAAATATGTTAATAAGTAATTAACCTTGAAGGAACATCTGTATTGTGCTGTCTGAATTCAAAATCCCTAGTCTTCCGTTGAGCTTAATTCCATACTAAACTTAATTTATCCTTTAATTTTTTCAACGAATAACTAACTTACTAGAAATCTTCATTTCATTATCATAACATGAAATTTTAGTTTATTTTTTGTTGGTCTCAATGTATTACATTTTAAGATCTCGTATATATTTTTTCTTCAATATAATTAATTATATACTATTTACACTTTAATCTAAGAATGTGATGCAAGAGAATCTTAAATTTATTGTCATGCAAGTTCGAATTGAGGAACTTATACGTGTTAAATTTATGACCCGGGTATCATCCATAAACTATAAAAATGCCCTCAATTATAAATTAGTTTATCATATATGTTTCTTGAAGAGTTGGTGTTTTACCTCAGTTTACACGCAGAAAAAACCTGTATGAGTCAGCTCATTTCATACTAAGACAAAAAACACCCAAAAGACAAGCTAATATCTTTAACACTCATTCCAGGAAGGGTGAATAGATTATAGTAGACTGAAATAAGAAGCAGTACTCAAATAATTCACACAAAGCAGTCTGCTTGATAGATAAGAATTTGACCAAGAGTAACAATTTATATGCACAAACAAACATTTACATGAAATCTGTTTACTGGTTTTAAGAAGCTGTATTGTTCGTCTCGAAAAGATGGATACAAACAAGCCAACCAATTCCACAAATCTTCCTCAGTTGAGGCTTAAATTGGCAGTCATGTCAATCCCCTTCAAACAACTGTTCAGTTGTGAAGCATTTTTCTAACAAATGCTACAAGTAAACATCCTTCTACTCCTCTCTATTATTCCCTTCGTTCATACTTTTCTCATATATCTTCAACAACTTAGAAGAATGCTTTTCAAAACCATAGACAAACTTCTTCAGAAACGCATTCTCCGTCGGGAGTAGAGGCGTGCCATAGCTTGCACCCTTTTTCCTCAATCCTTCCTTTTCAAGAAATCTCAGAACCAAAGACCTGGGAACAATCCTCTTAGGGAGACTCAGCTGAATAATAACAGGATACTTGACAAGCTCCAAAGAGCTATACCCTGACACCTCAACCCAGAAGCTAAATACGGCATCAATCTTCTCACGGGAGCTCAACATGAAATGAGGATGCTTCTTAAACGCCACAAGCACATGCTCCTCCGACCACCCCCACTTCTTACAAACCTCAACCTTGTCAACCCACTTGGCTTTATTCACAGTCATTTTGGCCATCATGGCCAAGGCGAAGGTGGTTTTGGAAGTGTCAAACCCCATTTCTTTCAATTCACAAATAGTGTGGGACAGGTTATGGGAGCAGAGGATAGAGGGCCACATGGAGAGCATCATAACGATGCTGGAGCGTTTGACGCCATTGTCGAGGAGAAGTTGGACGTTGGGAGATACGCGACTGTCGGCAATGAAGGAGGTGTTTCGCCTGAGACAGGTGATGACTTGCTTGTCAGAGTCGACGAAACTTCTGACCAAGTGATAGGCGGGAACAATGTGGCTGTTGAGGTTGGCTAAGAGGAATCGGGGTCCGGCGGTGATCATGTGGATTATGTCGGCAGAGGAGGCGCCTTTGGAGCGGAGGAACCGGAACTTGGGGAGGAGGACTTTGTCGGGGTTGCACTGGAGGATGCGACTTTCCCGTTTGACGACGGCGTGGATTTGAGAGACGGAGAAGCCATGCTCGGAGAGAAAAGCTAGGACGGAGTCGGGCTTCTGAGAACTCTTGAAACGGAGGTAGCGGGAGGCGGAGACGGCGGATTCCGGGGAGAAGCCGCAGGTGGAGACGAGGTAGGAGACAACGAAGGAGTGAGATTGGGGAACGGTGGCGAAATTGAAATTGAAGCAGACGGAGAAGGGTGGATTGAGATTGAGATTGAGAAGAGAATGACGATGGTGAAGGATTCTTAGGGTTGCGAACTTCATTTGGAGAATGAGAAGGGCGGAACGTGAGGGGTTTAGAAGTATTCTAACTAAGCCCATTAAGTTTCAACCATTTCTTTCGCTATAACTGTAAGAAGAAGAAAATTACATAAAATAATATTTTCTATAAATTAAATACAAAAAGTTAAATAAATTATCTTTTATAAGTTGACGTATATATATAGATTCGTATTATTATATACAATGATAAAATAGGTATTATATATCATTGTTGAGTTGTTTTTTCTTATTAGAATAGCTGAATTCTACTTGAACTCAACCTCTTTGATCATAAATTAAGTTTAGGTGATATTTTAAGGGTGTTGCTGTGTAAAACCAAATTTTCTTAAATATATATATATATATATATATATATATATATATATATATATATATATATATGATTAAAACTTGTTATTGATTTAATTAATTTCGTTTTTGTTGCACAAAATTGATTTTATAAATATTTTGTGTTATTAAATTGATTTTAATCAAATATTTTATGTCTATATGGTATCATTACTACAAAAATTTCAACAATTTTGGAATTTATAAAATTATTTTTTAATAATTTTATCTTTTTGGCAATACCTAATAATTTATTTTTCTAAACTTTTCTTCTTCTTAATTTTAAGTTAAGAACTTGTATGTTTCGAATTTTTTCAAGTCGAGTATATTCTATTTTTAGATAATCTTAAATCTCGAGTATATTTTATTTTTAGATAATCTTAAATTGTTTTTGTTGATTTGAGAGTCATAAACTTAATAAAGATGATTGCATGTCAATATAAAGACATGACTTTGTTTTTGCTTTTCAAATTTGTTTCTCTTTATGGTTTTATATCTAGGTCACGGTGGACTTGTATGAGAACCGAAGGATTTCATAATTTTCTTTTGTGGCTTCCCAAAGATCTAAAGGTTCTAGGTAAGTCTCCATTTTAACAGCTCAAAGATCATAATTTTTCCTGTTTCGGGTGTAGGGTCAAGTAATTTTAAACACCTTCACAATTTCTAAATATATAATGATAAAATAGATCTTATATATCATTGTTGACTTTTTTTTCTTATTAGAATAGTTGAATTTTACTTGAACTCAACTCTTTTATTATAAATTCAGTTTAAGTGATATTTTAAGGGTACTGAGTAAAACCAAACTTTTCTTAAAAAAATATACAGTTAAAATTTGCTATTGATTTAATTAGTTTTTGTTTGAAATAAAGTTAATCAAGTTTTTAACTAATTTTGTTGCACAAAATTGAGTATGATAGATGACGCAAAATAATATATTGTGGTAAAAAAAATTTAAGACAAAATTACTTTAAGGTGACATATTATGTTAGAGATGTTTAATACGAACAATGATCTTATGAATTTTCAAAACATCACATGATCTAATCACATATATACAATCCAAATCCAATCATTCACCCAACACATGTATGGATGATTGACATATTAGACAAGTAATTGGTACAACTCTCGTCGAAGTTGAGATCCACACACATTATACATACTTGTTGTATACATATGAGACAAGTTAATGATCCAACAAACCAATGGTTAAATGAATCACTGATCCATATTTCATATGAGATTGTGTTTAATGTATCAAACGTGTTTTATTGTATAGGCATGTCAGTAGTTTCATAAAGTAGACAACTACTCTAATGAATTTGTCATGAATCATCTTAGTGTTTTAATCTTTCAAAGACTATATTTCTTAAGCTTATGGTCATAGTTTATCACAATCATAAAAAAATATCTAATGATAATATCGTTCATAAGTCCATTAGACCATCAACTACATTAGCTATAAACGACCAATAAGGTTGCTCAAAACAAGTTAAAACATTTAAAAAGTATATATTAAATAAATATTTAATCAAACTAAACTTATGGATACAATGAGATTACCAATATAGTCAATTAGATTATCTAATTATATTTGTTTGTCTAGATTATTTAATGAGATTATCTAATTATAGTATTTATCAAGAATTTAAAAATTGATTTTAATTAATTAATTTAATTAACATTATTTAGTCTCACTTAAACATATTATAGTTAAAACAACGTATGTAAACATAATTATAATATAAAAAGTTAAAATTAAACATTTTAATATGATTGAAAATGTAATAGCATAATACAACTTGGTACATCCTATAATTTATAGGTTTTATTTGAATTAAATTTATAATTAATAGAATATTTATCAACACATATTTGTGTTAAAAAACATCATCAACTAATTTAAAAGAATATCCCATTTTTAGTTACACTTTTAATTACATAAAATTAATTTATTTTTAAATTAGTAACTACCATGAAATTAGCTGTCTATTCCATGTTTTATTTAACTACATTTTTTTACTCTCTTTCTAGTAATAACCAGGGTGCACTGAACTAAAGAAAATAGATAACAGGCTTTATTTACAGTGTTGTGTGTGGATCCAGCCCTATGATTTGGACTTCAAGCCCAATAAGATTACGACCAAATAAAACTTGGGTGTTGCTCCCTCCACCACCACCCATTGCTCCCTCCACCTCCTCATTCCTATTTTACCCCTCCTTTCACCTCTTTATTCCAGTTTTATCCTTAGTAAAATTTTATTTTTAGGATTCATATTTTATAACTTTTATTCACTGTAATACTTCACCATTGTAGTCTACGAACCGAAAACAAGTGGCTTCGGTCCAAACAAACCATGCTCCGCCAAAAATTGGTCGACATAAATCAAATTTTCCTCTTCCGATAATTGCAACCATTTTCCACTGCATGACCGTGCAATATTGCCATGGCAGAATAAACCTCTGATCAGCATTAACCACATAAACTACTTATCACAATCCTTAAGTAACTAAAAACAGTAACTTGTCTTAATTTATTTTCTGTGTAAAATATTTAGAGTAGCTAAAGGTGAAGTAGGGTAGGTGAGAGTGTGGTGAGAATGTGGAATGAAAGGAACTGAGACTGGGAGAGTTAGGGGTGCGCTGCGGAAAGAGAGAAGGAGAGTTGCAAATGGTAGAAGGGTGTTGCTCCCTCCACCACCACAGCCTTCTCCCTCCACCTCCCCTTTACTATTTTGCCCCTCAGTAAAATTTTATTTTTAGAATTATTGTTTTTTTATTTTACTCATTTATAACATATTTCACTGATAACCTACGTAGTTCCTTGTATGAGTAAAATATTTTTCTGCAAAGCTCAGTGATCGTGAAAAGAATTATCAAGCAATCTTCCTCTTGCTTTCGGTGCAGTACGTGGTGCAGTGCGTTTGTGGTGTAATGTGCTTGTCGTGGTTCCTCTCCAGGTACGTAGTCATAATCCTTCCAATAATCCTAAACCCTAAACCCTAAACCCTAAACCCTAAACCTTTCCAATAATCCTTCCAATAATCTTTCCAATAATCCTTTAACCCTAAAACGTAAAATGAAAACCAAGCCTAAACGGATGACATCCTTCAACGGATGACATCCTTCAACGGATGTTGACATCCGTTGAAGGATGTCATCCGTTTAAGCTTTGTTTTAATTTTATGTTTCTGTTATTATTTTATTAGATATTTTAATATTTTGATTTATTATTTTTGAATATCTTTTTAATGTATTTTAATAATGTATATTTATATTAGTTTATATTTAAATATTAAAATATTAAAATAATAAAATAATAAAAATAAAAAATTTTAACTTTAAGGATATAATTGGAATTAAAGATAATTGGAGAGGTGGAGGGAGAAGACTGTGGAGGTGGAGGGAGCAACACCCATGGTAGAAATTTAGGATTCATAGTAATTAAAATAGGGTTAAAAGGTAAAAAAAGGGTTTTTTTTGTAATTAAAAAATATTTACAGAAGGTTGGGGAGGTGGAGGAGAAAAAGGGTGAGGTGGAGGGAGCAACACCCATAAAACTTCAATAAAATCACAAGAAAGGATTTCTTTGCTTTATGCTCCCCATATATTACTATCTGTACCCCTAAAACTCAATAGACCCATTTTTCCTTATTGATTATATAATAGGCAAGGTGCACAAGGATGAAACTGAAAAATATGTTAAGAAATACATATTACAAATTTAAAAAGAATTAAGAATTGAATTTTTAAAATAAATATTCTTTACAAGAATTATAGATAGATATTTCAGGTAATATAAGATAATGAAATGTATGAAGTTAAAAGAAAGAAAATAAATTATTGTTACATTGTGTAGAATTAAATAATTAGATTGGTTAATGTAGTGATACTCTTAGTATATTTTTTTGTATTTATACTTCTGGTTTCGTAAATAAATCGATTTTATGGTTAAACACATTTTATCTTCAAAATTAATTTTTTTCTTGTTTTAAAAGATTTTTTTTGTTACAAAAACTAAGATATCAGCTTTTATCTCTAACACACAGATAAAAGGACAGTGTAAAAAAACTAATCTTTGTTCACTAAAATATTTGTGTAGTCTCTGAAAAGTGATCTAAATTCTACTATAGCAGAGTAATTTTAAAAATAAATATTTTAACCTCTAATATTTTTTTTATTTAACCTTATAATTTTAAAAGTGATTTTTGAAGTCCTAAATTATGAAGTGTTTTTTACTCTTCAGAATTTAAATTAAATTATGTTGAGTTTGAAAATTGGCATGGTTAAAAATATTCTGCAGAACTAAAAATGTTTATTCTCTCTATCTTGAATCTACAGCCTATAAACATTTAAAATTTAAGTTAATAAATAATATTTTAAAACATGTTGGGTTTTTAATCAGATTTCAACGAATTTCAGAGTTTTCAAAATATCTATCATTTTTATGTTAACATTTCTTAATTTTCTTTATCAAGAACAAAAATGACATGATACAGGTTTGGTTTAATTTTTGAAGTCTAAAAAAGTGTAAAAAATAAAAAGTATGTTTAAGAAAGAAAAATATATGAAGAAAAATCTGACCGACATTTTGGTGGGTATGAAAGTGAAAGTGAAATAAAATGGTTGGATTTGGAAATTGCGACCCAAAAAACATGAGTAATTGCACGTTGGTCAAATATTGTATTATGTGTCACCTGTACGACTCTCTAAATAATCCTTCGCACCTTTACCCGTCTGATTTGTCGATCAAATCACATCTTGGCCCTTAATTCATTGTCACCAACTCTTATCACCTTATTGTAGATTTTTCCACCCCCAAACGCGTTTCTTGGACCACCATCAAATATAATCTAATTATACTTTTAAACTTTTTTTTTTCTTATTTTGAAAGGTCTTTGATTTTTTTCTACTTTTAGAAAAAGAGAATATTTTGTCTAGTTTTCACTATTATTTCAAGTTTTCCACTTCTCATCTTTTTCTAAAATTTAGTCCGGGTTATAACCAATTTAAGATATATGAATAAATAAATATTTCAAAAAATGTAATGACTTTAATGTATGAAAATATTAAATTAATTATAGTTATTTTCATTATTAGAATTATAAGAAGTTTGGACTTTTTTTCTTTCAGGTTCCATTATATTTTTTAAGAAAATATGTATAGTTTTTGTTCAAACGCAATAATACTAAGGCTTTGCTCATTTGAATAGATTTGAGAGATGGTGATTAAATAAATTTGAGAGGATTTGAAGGTAAATTTTGAGAAATTAAAAAAATTTACTTCCAAATTCACTCTCACTTAGTTCTAAATCCACTCAAATAAACAACAAAAATTTTACCTTCAAATCCTCTCAAATTCATTCAATCACTCTCTTTCAAATATATTCAAGCGAACAAAGTGTAAGAGTTACGAATTATTAATAGATTTTTATATATAATATTCAATTATTTTATTTTCTTATCTTTATCTTTAAATCCAATAGGTATGAAATCTTTGTCTCATATCTTTATTTTTTATCTTTAGTTAGTTTTTTATTATTTTTATTTGTATTTTGAACTTAGTTCATATTTCTTTCATTGTAAATAGAATAATGTATTTGTACATTCAACACATGAGATATTAATCTCATATATAGTTTTACTATATTGGATATGGTATCAGAATCAAGTTCTTTTTAAAAAAAAAATATTGCTTCTACCACTGCACTCGTCGCCGATGGTGGCACCATTTATTGATGTCAACACTGGCATCGTCTATCGTCGTTGTCGGAGTTGCACTTTCGATCGACAACTACACAGTTTTGATTGTCTCAGCTAGGCGGCCATCGTGTCTTCAATGACTCATTCATATGAGCTTTTACATGTTATTAACGTCTTTTAAAGTTGTGGATCTGCTCATTTTTTTTGTTGTACGTGGTGACACGTCTCGTCTCCTCTCATGCAACAATTTAGAGCATCAAAGTCGTTATTTTCTCTTTCAAGTCCTTTGATTGGAAAATCTTAGATTTTTAGAGTTGTTCTGTGTTCATTCATGATTTCTTTCACTGTCTTTTCTGACCTATCTTTTATCATTGATGCGTTTGACCCATCCATATATATTTTTCCAATGAAAAACATGACTTTTGTTAGTTTATTTATAGTTGTGGTGACTCTTCAACGAAGACTTCTTTATCCACTAAATGTCAACAATGCATTTTTCAATAGTGATTTGTAAGAAGAGATTTATATGGAACAACTTCGCAGATTTGTTGCTCAAGAGGAGTCGTCTGATTTGGTATTTCGTCTTCTATGTCGTATTTACAAATCATTAACAATTTGGTGTCACTCGGAAGAAGCAGATATTTTCACCATGTCTTTATTGATTATATTAGTAACAAGCTTTATACATAAAATTTGTATGCACTAATTTGAGGGAATGTTAGATATATTATCTTTGTCTTATATTTATTTTGTTATTATTCTTTATTTATATTTTGGACTTAACACATATTTCTTCTATCATAAGTAGAGTACTCTATGTATATATTCAACACAAAAATAAATTAAACTTATATCTAGTTTTACTATATCGAACAATCCCCATCCCCACCTAGATAATGAGTATACCCGTGTACTTGTGCCTGTACTCATATTTTCTCTTATTGTTTTAATATTAATTAATTAATTTTTATAAAATTATAAAACATTCTCAACAAAAATATAATATTATTAAATATTCAACATAAAAAAGATATTATTGTTTCTTCAATATCAAATATTTAGATATACGTTCCAAAATTTTGAAACTAGTAAAATTATTGAAAAACAATGAAAATTATTTTAGCAAAACAAAAATTAAAAATAAAAGAATGTAAGAGATAAAATTTTTATATTATCTACATTAAATGAAGAGTTTATACTATTGTTCACTTAGAGTTAAATATTTTCATGCAGAAAATAAACAATAAATAATAATATTAAATACGGATAAAAATATTAAAATAGCATACATAAATAATATTTAATTTACCTAGTTTGAACAAAAGTATAAAAGTTATAAGAGAACGGAAAATATCTCGAAAATATATGCATTAGTTTGATGGTAAGCTCAACAATTAAAAAAATTGTGTAACTAAAACAAAAAAGGTTATAAAACTAAAAGTAATATATATATATATATATATATATATATATATATGTATACATACATATATGTATACATGTATGTGTATACATATGTATATGTATACATGTACATGTATACATATACATGTATACATATACATACATATGTATATGTATACATGTATATGTATACATGTACATGTATACATATACATATGTATGTATATACATATACATACATATGTATATATATACATACATATGTATATGTATACATATATATGTATATATGTATACATATTATATATATATTTGCGAACGCACGTACGTCTGTTTTTTTAGTAATGTATACCGGGTTTAAGTTTTAAGGTTAAGGGTATTTTAATAATTTTCATTCTCAAAACTAAAAAGAAAAAACTCAAACACTTACTTACCTCTCTCATTCCTCTTAACCCTTTCTCTTTCATCTCTCTCACTCCATCATTTTCTCTGTCATCCTTACTCTAGCCCCTATTCAAAAAATCAGAAACACTTGCCGTTAAACAATCTTACAAAAAATATTTTATAATGAGTTTTCATTTTATAATTTTTGTCTTATATAATTTTATCCAATTTTCACAAGCATAAAGGAATTGGTAATTGACCTGGAAAAAAATAAAAAATACTCGCTGTTAAACAATTTCTTACAAAAAAATGATTTTATAATGAGTTTTCATTTTATAATTTTTGTCTTATCTAATTTTATGCTTGGAAAAAAAATCAGAAACACTCGTTGTTAAACAATTTCTTACAAAAAATGATTTTATAATGAGTTTTCATTTTATAATTTTTGTCGTATATAATTTTATCTAATTTTCTCAAGCATAATGATATCGGAAGGAATTGGTATCAACATATGTAGATGATGAGATTAGAGATGATGATTCAACATATGCAGATGATGAAATTAGAGATGTTAATGAAAATGGTGAAACTGAATAGATATTGAATGAATCTTTGCCTGAAGCGCACACACACAAAATTACATGATTCACACACACACACAAAATTACATGATGGAAAAATTAGTATTTTAGTAACATAAACGGAGATGAGAATTAGGACGGAGATGAAGCAAATATGTAAATACAAATCCTTATCTCCATGCCCAATTGAAAACATTAAATATTATTATCCGTATCTATATCTAGTTTAGACCATATGAGTTTATTTATCATCTATAATCTTATTCATTTATAATCTTAATCAGTATCAAATAATTTATATAACTTTCTTTTTCTCTACCTTTTTAATTTAATTATTTTTATTATAAATATTTTTTTTATTGTAATTCTGATTTTAAAAGATTTTTTTTAAACATAAATTTCTATTAAGAAACCAATTTATCCCTTTTAACTTTTTTGTCAAAAGTAAATATAGTTCACTTTGCAACAATCCTAACAGGATCTCCTCGGTATCCTTAAATTTTTTTACCTCAGATATCTTTTATATGATTTAGGTTAATACTAAAAGTTAGAATATCTCGTTCATTGGCTCTAAACATGTACATTATATGCTCATTTGTCGTTAGAAAGATTGAAGCAACAATATGTTTTATGTCTTATGTCCAACATGCAGTTTAATTTTTATGACTTAATCTATGAACCAAATTGTATTGTGCAAAAACAATACGAGAAGTTTGAGTGTATTTATTATGTAATAAAAAAATTTCTGAATACAATAGATTTTTTTTCTTTACCAAAAGAACATATATTTTCAAAATATTGGATCTATCAAAATAAAATTACAATTTTACCCTTTTTAGAAAAAAGTTAATTTTTTTGTGAGTCCAATATCTTACAGCCTACCTGTAAAGAGATTCCTGTGACTAATTTGTCTTCATGGCGCAGGTATGCTATACGGAACAGAAACTTTGTATGTATCCAACTTTTAAAATAATGCATACAAATTGACAAATTTATTATATATGAAAATTTGTTATTAAATAGATATGGATATTAATATTGTATAATTTATTTTTCCTCTTTGGAATTTTATCTTTTAATGATTTTATTTCAAAAAGTAATCATAAAAAGGAAAAAAAAAATACTCCCACTTAACTTAAAAGATAAACGAAAAGAAAATAAAGTTTTATATACTTAAATATAAATGAATTTTGTTATTTTAGAACTCTTAGATAATGACAAGAGTTCCATAAATATAATAGAGAGTAATTTAAAAACATTAAATAAATCTATCAATTATTTATAACTACTCAATTCACTAATAATTTACTCTTATCAACATAGCTCATTGTATTATATCATCTTTTTAAGTATTTAAATTTAATTAATTGTTTACTATAAAACTAAATATTAATAAACTCAAAAAACATTTATTTTATAAATATGTTTTATAAGTTTAATTATATTTTTGAACAATTTTTTAATTATTTTATTATATTAAAAAAAGTAAACAAATGGCATACATATGCTTCCCTGCTTTTTAATAAAAAAACTTAACTATATTATATATTTGAAGTAAATATAGAATTTAATGTATATATATATAACTGGATGATAACACCTTTCCATCATCGATTACCCTTAAATTATAACATACAAAAATTCATTACTAACTGAAAATTAGGTGTACACATTGTTTATTTGCAATGAAATTAACCATAACTGTAATAATTAAATGTCATCAATAATGTTGATGTTCTCCTCATATGGGTTTGTGAAAATAAGGAAGAAATTAAAAAAAGTTATATAATTGACCATTAACACTTTGTATTATGATAATTAAGTTGGGTTCCTAGACAAAGAATGCATCAAAACAGTTAAGTTGTCTTAAGGCATTCTGTCTATAGAAAGGTCCAACATTATGATAGAAAAAACTTTAAACCATGATGTTTGGGAACATAATTGATTTTTTTAAGGTAAAAGATATGGGATGATATAAGTCACGCAGTGAAAATCTGTTGCATAGTAACACAAAAGTAATTAAATATAAAAAGAAAATTTTATGAATTAAATAATATAATAAAATACAAATTTTAACTGTCATGTAAACTGAATCTCTTACCTTAACCATAATAAAAAGTTGTTACACTCGAGTTGACAAATTTAGAGCTGAAAATTAAAAAAATTGTGAAACAAATACCTAAATACATGGCACAGTACTTACAGTCAATCATAGTGTATAGGTAGTGAAGTGAATGCTTGACTTGAAAAGGGAAAAAACAAAATAAATGTTAATGAAAAATTATGTATAAAACTTCACTTTTATACAATTTTCTAAGGTCTGAGATTTTTAATTTCATTTTTTACCTCCTGAATAGACTATTTTAGTACCAAGGATGTCTTTAAATTACGAAAAGTTATAAACAATATTATAATATTGTCTGTCTATTTTTTTGTTAAGTGCGATGGAATTTTTTTTTGGACATTAAACACTAGAATATAAAATTTGACTAATAAAAATCAGATGACAAGTAACAACACAGATACAAATAAAAATTATATATCTTAAGAATATTATTTATCATTTTTTATTCTTATTATACTACACATTAATCATTTAAACCAAAATATTGTCATTAAAAACATATTACATACACTTAATGACGGTGATTATGTATGTGTCTGAGTTATTTTCCCTCTTTAAATATTTTGGTACTCCTTAAATAATGAAATTAAAATAAACATTAAAAAACAAGCTATGTCTAAAGTAAGTGCATTTTGGAAATGTTAGAGTTTTGGATTGCACAAAGGTGAAAAATAAATATGAGTTAGAGTTTCTCTCTAAGGCTTAGAAGGTGGTGGGAGGTGGAGTTGAGTTAGGGTTTTTCTCTAAGGCTTAAAAGGTGGTGGGAGGTGGAGAGAGATAAATGAACCATGAGAAAAAAATATCAAAAAGTTTTAAGGCAACAAAATTACATAAATTTTAATAGGTGATATTTTTGAATGGTGTTAGTGCTAATTTAAAAAGATATTAAATTAATTCTATTTAATAAGTATTGTGACTCAATTGAGTAAAAAAATATAAAGAGCAATGTGAATCATAAAGTTAAATATTGTGATCAAATTATTAAGTATAAGTCAAATTTATTTATTTTATATATAATTTCAAACTCATTAATTTGAAATTTTATTTCTCGTTCTTATCATATTGTATCTATGTTCCTATTATCCCTCTATCGTTTTATTAGAAGTCTCACATCGACTAGAGATAATATCAATTTATAATATATAAGTGGATGTAAACCTCATTTTATTAGCCGGTTTTATGAGATTGAGTTATGTTGAAAGTCTATTTCTTAACATAGTATCAAAACTATGATTAGAGTCTATCATAACGATATTTGTTGTTTGTTGGACATGTTGTTCTATCCGCTATCGGATCACCTATTAATGTCTAGTGAGTGCAAACGTCACCTTACAAACCAATTCTTTTAAATAAAAATCATAATAAATAAAACATAATATTATTAAGTAATCAATATAAAAATTATATATATTTTTCTTTTAAAGCATCAAGATTGAAATTATAATCATGTAAATATATCAAATAATAATTAGATAATTGTCAAATAAATATAAAAAATGATTATGATAAGAACAATTATTTTATACATAAGAGATGACATATTTTATAATAAAAACAAGATATGAAAAAGAAAAGAATGAACCTTTAGTTAACAAAATGGATATAATCTTCTTTATAATAAAACAAGTTCGAAAAACTTAATTTCAAATAATTGAAACACATTTTAAAAAATATTCAAGATAGAAATCTTTATAAAAAATCTAGAAAACCTATAAAAAATCTAGAAAACCTGTAAAAAATTTGATATATGTAGAATATATAGTACTTGTTTTATAGTATTTTTAACATATTATTTAATTGAAAGGGGAAAATAAAGAAATTTATATTTAATTTTTTGTGCTTAAAATACATTCTGTTTTTTCATAAGAGTCCTCAAACATTTTTACAAACACGAAAGAGTCATATAACTAAATTCATTATAAAAGTCCATATTTAGAAATTAATTTATTTCAACTCAGTTTAAATTTAACTTGAGAGGCAAAATCAAATTTAAGAAAAAAACCAATAGTTAAGTTTAGGGTAAACTTTGCACAAACATGAGCATCCTAATGCACATTCTCTAAATTATTATTTTTATAACAATTGTATATCCCTGGAGACAGAAGTTTGAAGTTTAATTAAGAATAATGGTTTTAATTATGTACAAAGTTAAACGCCAGCAAGTTTATACAATACAAAGAATAAAAAAATTATATATGTTGTAAGAAAAAAAAAACATTGACATTAGGTTTTCTTTCAAAGTACGCTTTGAGGGAGTAAGAAGTAATTTTGAAGTGTTTCTGCGAGAGTGTAGGAATGCTGCAAAACCTACTCGGTGCTAACCAATCACCTTTGACGATAAAGCGAATTTTCATTACACAATTAAGCAGCGACAAGATCTAAGTGGAAGCGAATGAAAATGCATGAATAATTTGTTTTGGTTCGATTCGGCCAAAGTTGAAACGAACCAATCTTCACGCGAGTGTTGGAAGTTTTTGTTATCATACACTGTCCGACAAAACATTTTGAAATTCAATAACTCCGAGTCTGAAGAAAGTAAAGAAGAAACCAGTTAGTTGGAACTTCATAATATGTATGGGAATAGATCCCGAAATCCCACAGTAACATCATAGCATAGTGGTGTGTTCCTTTAACCTTTTTATTACCACTTTTAAGGAAGATCTAACATGTTTCGGCCACGTGGAGCCAATGACATCTACTCATGTTTCTTTTTTTCCTCAGCGACAACGCCTGCCCACAACCATGAACAAGATTAACTAATTAATTATCTCACTAAATTTATTTTTTATTTTTTCTGTTTAATATAAATAGGACAAATGCATAGTCTCCACCACACAATGTCTTCACTATCTTCTATCACTTTTCTTACCACCACTTATGCAATCTGCACTGACATAAGCACGTTTAAAAAATCCTTCATTTACCCTTGTTTAATCTAATATTGTATAATTTACAACATTGTTTAATAGATTTTGTATTAATTTATGATAATAATTTTGTTTATATTGTGGGTGCTGGGACTGTTTTCTATTTTCTCAAAGAATAATAATATTAGAATATTGGTTACTAAAAAAGTAATTTTCAAATGTTAATAGTTAATAATGTTACAGTTTTTATATTTGGGTAATTTTATGGCATGTTTGGCGGGTACACAGATAATAAGCCAACCCACCCTTTCTCTTACCAATGAGAAGAGTCTCCCAAAGGGAAAAAAATCAAAATAAATAAGAAAAGAAGCTTAGAAACTGAAAGAGAGAGAAAATAGAGAGAGAAAGAGAGCAACTAATACTGTGGAAGAAACATAGAGGCAGTGTATGAGTGAGTGACTGAGAGAGAAAGAGAGAGAAAATCCAAACCAGTTTCTCACTCTTTTGATCGGAACCTCTCATTCCTGCCTTCAGGTTGAGACCCTTTTTTCTTCTCTTTGGTCCGTACAATGGAGCGGTACGGCCGGGCCAGCGAAGGGTCGCAGTCTGATCCGTCGCCGGAATGGACCGTGGCCGGCGCCGACGCCGGCATCGAAGGTGACTCTATCTACATTATCTGTTATTCCTTTCACGATTCTCGATTTGCGCTGAATAATGCAGAGTGTGGTAATAATGGAAGTAGGTTTGATCTTGATTTCGCTAATAATGCAGAGTCCTCGTGGCAACACGGATTGGCAGCTGCCGAATCGTACCCTCTGCGACCCGATGAGGCTGATTGTATCTATTATCTGAGGACGGGATTTTGCGGTTACGGCACACGGTGTCGTTTCAACCATCCCCGTGACCGTGCTGCGGTAATAAATAAATCTGCTTCTTCTTTTTCTTTCTAGTTTCTCAGGGTTTCTGGTTCGTTGCTTACTCCTGTGTAAGTGTGTGTCTCCAATTTCGCCTTTGATCTTGGCTTTGTGCAGTTCGGTTTGTTGAATTTTACTTGTGTTGTGGGTTAATCGAACTCGGTTGGGCGAGATTTAGATGTCTGCATTGGACACTGTGATCGAATGATGTTTCCTAAGTTGAAAATACTTCTGCATGTTTTGTTGCTTAGGTCATTGGAGCTGCGGCGAGGACTGGAGGGGAGTTTCCGGAGCGCGTGGGGCAGCCTGTGTGCCAGGTTTTTTAATATGGCTTTCATTCATAGATTCTTTGCTGCACCTGTATTAAATGGTTACATTTGATTGGTGATACTGTAAATGCAATCACTTTATGTTTTACAAAATGACGTGTTCTGGTGTTTCTTATAATAAATGTCGAGGTTTGGGTGAAAATTGAGATTGACTTCTATTTTTGTTCTGGTTGTCTTCAATGCTGGTGGCCTTCCTTATGTGTTGGTTGTATTGCATATGCTCGTGGTTGAACTGCAGTACTATATGAGGACGGGATCATGCAAGTTTGGTGCATCCTGCAAGTACCACCATCCTAGGCAGGCGGCAGGCAATGCTACCCCTGTGCCACTAAATTATTATGGATATCCGTTGCGAGTGGTCTGTATCGGTCTATGTTTATTGCGTAATATTATGTGATCTTTGTGAATGTTGGGATCATATTTTCTTAATGAGGATGGAAGTTTGATTCAAACTATTTTTCATGATTAATAACAGGGTGAGAAAGAGTGTTCCTATTATGTGAAAACTGGACAGTGCAAATTTGGTGCAACTTGTAAATTCCACCATCCCCAACCTGCAGGTGTCCAAGTTATTGCACCATCACCGGTTCCCGCAGTTTCACATCTGCCTGTTCCGGTACCTTCACCGGTATATCCAACTGTACAGCCCCAATCTGGTCCTTCGCAACAACAATATGGTGTACTTGTTGCAAGGCCTCCTATGCTGCCTGGCTCAGTAGTTCAGGGTCCGTATGGGCCTATGGTGGTGTCTCCTGCCATGGTCCCTTTTTCAGGCTGGGGTCCTTATCAGGTAGGTCCACTATGCGCTGCTTACTCAAGTTATGTGCACATTTACTAAATCTCTTAAGCACTTGGTGCAGGCTCCTGCAACAACCCCTGTAATGCCATCTAGCTCTGCGTCTAATGTTGGTTCAACACAGCTTTATGGGATAACCCCACTACCTTCGTCGGCAGCTACTTTTACTGGACCTTATCAGCCTTCTGGTCCCTCAGTTGGTCCTTCAGGTGCTATTCAGAAGGAGCATCCATTTCCAGAAAGACCTGATCAACCAGAATGTCATTATTACATGAAAACAGGGGAGTGCAAATTTGGTCCATCTTGCAGATATCATCATCCACCAGACAAGGGAGCACCTAAAGCAAATGTAATCCTTAGTCCTGTGGGTCTTCCTTTGCGTCCGGTAATTTCAAGTTCTTTGTTCTTTGGTGCTTTATACTGGGTTGTCATAAAAATGGGATCACAGTAGGAACCGTTTTTTCGTTCTTATTTTATGCTAGCTCTTTTTTAGGACACCTTTCTATTTTAATGTATTATGCATATTATGCATTCATGTTGGACTACACATTCTGCTGATATTTAGAATCGCATTAATGTTGGACTACACATTATGCATTCATGTTGGACTACACATTATACATTCATGTTGGACTACTCTGTACAACATCCATTACAAGTGTGCTTCTGGATCCTTCTTTAGGTTTAGGTTTTGTTAAATTGTAGTGTATCGCCGTAATACACTTATATCTGTATGTTAACTCCTTTTTCAATTCTCGTTCTAGGGATATGATCTTTGACTGGCCAAGGAATATTTTCTTATACAAACTCTTGAATGATTGAAACTTTTGTTCTCATCTTTAAAATTGTATGTACTAAAACATAACACTTATAATTGAGATAATGTAATACTTCTCTGATTAGTCTCTCTTGATGAGTTACTTGTCCTTGAAGAATGGACGAACCAAAAGCCTACTGACACCTAGCGCTAAAATTTTATTTCATCAAAAGAGAGTGGGCAGGGAAGCAAGGATCAATAACCAGATAATCCCTAGTCTCATATTAATATATATGCCAAAATTATTTCTTATTAATAGGTTCGATTATTTTGTTTATAGTTTTATTGAATTTTAAATATAGTCCTTGTACTTAAAATTTCAGAATAGATTATTGGTTTTCCGCTAGTTGCCAGCATTTAGACTCTGTTTGTGGATCTTTTCGGTCATGTGCAAGCCATTTTGCCGTTACAACTTATACAGGTTTCAGGGACACCAAGTACAAAATTTTATAATTAGGAGGGATTCAATTAAAAACTAAAAAAGTTTTTGGAACTTATAATGTATTAGAACTCAATGAACATTATCATTTTACACCTTTTTTTTTTTACTTAGTTTAAATATAGAATCAAGTTCTTTTCAGTTACATGTTCGACATGGTGTTTCTAAATGCAGAATAATTTATTAAACCTTATACACCGCCATGACATCAATGTTTTCATTGTGTGATTTATATGTCACGTGCTATTTCTTACTTATTTTGATTCTTATTGGATGTTTATTATATACATTCTCTGAAGCTATTTTTCGGTCTATTGGAGTATTCCGTGTTATTTTCTTGGTTTGTATGCTTGAAATTTATCTATATTATGAAATGTGTTTCTAATATTAAGTTGTGATTCAAGAACCATAAGAGTATTGTGTGGGCTTTGGCTTTGTGTGGAATTGGTTGACGTTGTTTGTATTTTCCTTTAACCTTTGTCGATGCCACAAATTTCTGGTTATGTGCTCTGTTATCTGTGGTTCTCCTCCTTAGAGCTATGTTCTCATGCTAGCTTGAGGTGTTCCAACCTTATTTCTATTGGTAATTTCATATTTCATTCTTGTGATTTTGGATTAGGGGCGATCTCTATTTTCCATGCACAAAACAGATGTTGATGTTTGATGGCATGCTTCCTCGTGTTATTTTACGAGAACATATTCCGGTCTTCGTAGGCTAGACGTTAATGATCTTTTTGGCTATTATTTTTCAGTCCGAAGTGCTGTGGCATTTTATTTTGTTTTCTGGACCGGTTGAAGAATATACAAGTATTTGTTTGTACTCATTATGAATTTATTTGTTTAAAGGACTGTTGATGCAATGATAAATCTGCCTATTCTGTTTTAATTTTAAATTGTCTGACTTTCCTGAATTCTTAATTGTTAATTGTTCGACTTTGTGTTTGATAATCAGGGGGCACCGCCTTGCACTCATTATACACAGCGTGGAGTTTGCAAATTTGGTTCTGCATGCAAATTTGATCATCCTATGGGATCACTTAGCTACAGTCCATCTGCCTCTTCCCTGGCTGACATGCCAGTTGCACCCTATCCTGTGGGTTCCTCAATCGGTACTCTTGCTCCGTCATCTTCATCCTCAGAGTTGCGGCCTGAACTTGGTGCAGGAGTCAGTAAGGAGTCTGTTTCGTCCAGAATGTCTTCAATGAGCACATCAACCGGATCAGTTGGTTTGACCTTGTCAAGCGTTGGACCCATTTCTCATTCAAGCACTCAACCATCTGCTCAGAGTTCCAGTTCTTCAGCAACTACCAGTGCTACCACAAGTAGCACTGTCTCTCACACCTCAAGCTAAGCAATGTGAATGAATTCCTCATTATCACTCCTTTTTATCTCAATTTTTCAACCGGCCATCATCACTCAAGGAGGTTCTCAAAATAGGTTTTATTTTTCAATTAATCCAGTTCCACATTCAGGTCTAGCACACACTTTCCCACCAATTGTCTGTGTCCATATAATCTTTCTGTGGCCATCCTTTTTATCTTGAATAAACCATGGCCAACCTTGAGAGTTTTAGCAACCCATACACGCACCTTGCTTTTGGATAACTTCAAAAGTATCTGCAACTCCATCATGCACATGTCCATTCACATCTCCAATTTTAGTAGTTTCTGGTGCTTATTTATGCTTCAATCTTTTTTGATGAGAAAAATTCTGCTCGGAGTTTCATTGACCATGTGTAATCCCTCTTCACATGAACCCCTTTTGCATTTGGGAATATATCCAAATCCTTTCCTGGAAGGTCCTGTTTGCCACCGTTCCCAAGTTATCCAAGGTTTGACGTGAAGAGTAGTAATCAGGAGACTACAATGAGGCTTCACATTGCTATCTTTTATGAATTTAGATACACGGTGATGTTGTGACAAGTAAAATGCTTGACTTGGTACTTAAGTTTATTACAGAATACATATATGAAGAAAGACATTTAAATTAACACATTTCAAAGTCCAATAATCTTTTTTTCACTGTCATTTTACCTGGTCGAGCTTTCCTGGGGGATCAGGTATCTTTCTGGCGGATTTCCTTTTGATCACCCCTCCCCCATTAGATTCGGATATGTTTATTGTAAGATGATTGTAGTTATCAATAGAATACACTTTAGTCGAGCTAACGAGCGCAGCGCAGCGTGGCACTTGACAGAACAACGCAGTTCAGAGTCCGATATAAGGTACACGTGTTCTTATTTCTTGGCCGCTTCAAAGTTGAAGGACAGGTGTACTGCACCTTCCCTGACCAACCGAACCGCCGTAACATTGAAAAAAACCTCAATTAATCAAATATGAAACTGGTCTCTTCAGAGTTTATTATCCTGTCTAAAGGGTGTTTTTTTGGGTGGTTCTGTTGGTAAAAGCTAGGTCAGCCTTTGAACTAGAATTAATGTCGTCCAATTATTTGTTTTAGAAAACTATGTTGTTTTTCCAATTTTTTAATCAAACTTGGTTTTTCCTTATTCTATTACGAAGGTATCTACTTGTACTCAGTATCTCTGTAATTGGATGGCAGGATTTTTATCAACGATACTGGACAACTAACAAGATGAAAAAAATTAATCAGATGGGAGTAGTTTTGATGGGGACTTCAAAGTATTTCTAATGGTCCCCTTTAGGGTTCTTATTAACAAAATATTATACGTATTCTGGGTTCTTCGAACATGAGTCCATTAAAATTGAGAAAACATATATTAAATAAACTTTTTAACTTTACAGAAAAATGTTTTCATTTTTTTATTAAATGTATTAAATAATGTTTTCATTAGTAAAAAAGTATTCGAAAAGAAAATAATGAAAAATACTGAGTGGGATAAGTATTTTTAATATGAGGACCAAATTGTCATAGCTCAATTGAAGCTCAATATTGAAGCCTTTTTCTTTCCTCAGTATCGAGTCATCCTTGTGTAGTTGTGCTTCCATTCTATTTTTCATTATGTTAAATGGTGCCTTTTTGGTATTATATTATGCACACAAAAATTCCATCCTTCTCTCTTTCTTATGGATTCAATTTGTGTTGTTTTTATAGATGTAATGATAAATATAAATGTACATTGACCCGTATTTTGTTTAAGTTTGTTTTTCTTGTATTTCTAAAGTTTTTTGTCATAGTATCAAAGCTTCCACAAGTGTTTTGAACTTCAAGAAGAGGTTTAACATAGTCAACAGGTAGTTTACAAGTTCAAATCAATGTGGGAGGAACTTGATCAGTTATCTCCATATTCATGTTGAATTAAGAGGTATCATCGACATGATCTCGTAATTCTCATTTTCGAAGGGTTTGATTTTTCTTTGTAGTTTGTTCTCAAATCCTACTCATGGATCTTCATGTTCAACTAAGAAGTATTATCAACGTGATTTAACAATTCGCCTCTTCAAAAGGCTTGATGTATGCTTATATGTTGTAATATATTTATAAAGGTAGTTGCCACTTACTTAAATACATGTATAAAATAATATTTAAACTTGAATTGATAATTATGATATGAAGGTTTAACACAACAAGAAAAATATATATTTTGTTAAGATGTGAAGGAAATCTTGTCAAAACGTAAAAGAAGATGTAAATATAAGAGATACAAACATAAGTTATAATTTACTATGAATGAAACAATAAAAATGTAAATATTAATTTAAATTATCCAACGAAGAAGAATAGATTGTGAAGGTAATATGTAACAATTATAATATTAATACGTGATTCATACACTTGTAAGAACCTAGGAAATATGGTAATAGAGTATAGAGAAGTATTAAAATAAAGAAAATGAGTTTTTTGGTGTTAAAATACATCAACAGTGTAAATAGGAATTTTTAAACACTCAGTTCATTATCTTAAAACTGTCTATTTCTCTAGAACCATTTTCTCTACTCTTCCTCTCTCTTTTCTCTAGATTTCTTCCATCTCACTCCAATTGTTCAACAATTAGATTGTGCTTAAACAATCCTAGTGTCAAGAGCTTCCATTACACCGATCAATTTCTTGTTTTAGAGCCGGTAAGTTGTCTCTCTTTGATTCTTGAAATTTCTACAATTTCTGGTGCATGCAAACACTGTTCGGTTTTCATGTGTTCATCGACTCTTCATCTTGGTTTTGATTTTTGTTTCTGGTTCGGTGGTTGGTTTCCTTTCACTGATCCAAAGTCTGTAGGCTGTCTTAGGATCACTGGTGGTTTAACAGAACTGTGAAGAAGTTGAAAATTTGTGAAGTTGCTTTGAGGTAAGGGAAGCTAGTTAATCTAATTATTTGGTTGATAATGTATGAAAATGATGTTTGATGGCTTTGCATGTGTGTGAAACTGAATGATTGTGTGTTCGGTATTATTATTGAAGACTATTAAGTGTTGTATTCATGTTGATTGTGATTCTGCATAATTCTGGTTCAGTGGCCGAGTGATATTGGGAGGAAGTGTGGTAGTAAAGATGGATAAATTGTGTTCGGTGTGAGTTTGGTCTGTATAATATAAATTGGGAGGATTAGAAGTTGGGAAGAATGAAGGAAATTGGTAAAGAGTAGTGTTGATCATAATTCTGCAGTCATTCTGCAGAATTATGCAGTTCGCTGAGGGTCCTTCGTTGACCGTTCGACTTTCTTCTTGTGTTTAACTAAGTTCTGCTTAGGTGGGACTTCAATTAATGATCGATCGGTCTTGTACTGGTAGTTGATTTAAAAGGCGTTCGGTCTAGTATTTGTATTGGTATTCGTTCTTAACTATGTTCGACCTCTCATGGATCTTACCTTTTAATGACCTTTCGGTTACTTTAGTGATCGGTCCTACCTGAGTATTTTGTCTAAGTCCAGAGTGTTAGGTCTTAGTGGGGTGTGTGGCCTCTTAGTAGCGATCGGTCTTAGTGGGGTGTGTGGCTTCTTAGTAGCGATCAGTCTTAGTGAGGTGTGTGGCCTCTTAGTAGCGATCGGTCTTGGTGGGGTGTGTGGTCTCTTAATATTATTAAGTCTTATACTAGTGCTAGGTCTTGTACTAGTGCTCGGTCTCATAAGAGTAATCGGTCTTATATTAGTATTCGGTATCAACTCTAAGCGTTCGGCCTAAGCTATAGGTGCTTGACCCTCTCTTCAGCTGTACCTAGTATTGAATGATCGGTCTCCAACATTCACAAGGTATTCGGTCTTATATTTATTCCAGTGTGCTATTTTAACTAATTGTTCTAATTGCTTTGATGACTTATGTAAGCATTATTATAATGGTGTAAAAATGAAAGTATGGTATGATAATTGTAATATGGATGTGAAAGAGGATTCCAAGGAGGAATGTCTCAGTGATTTGGTATCAAGGCGGTGGTAAAGTATGAATATGGATAGCGAAATCCACGACGTTCATCCTGATATTCTAATGATTACCAAGTCTCAAGTAGATATGAGTAAATCATGTCGTGAAAATAACAGGAGATTCTAGTCTATAGGGTATCACATGTAAGTTATAACGAACTAACTCCGGATGACAGATGAGGGTGTACACAAAATATTATAACTCGTAACACAGGTGAGTATAATTTGCTTTACCATATTAATCCCCTTGCTACTTTTCTTTTTAAATTTTATTGTTAGTGCAACGTGTTAGTACATTTATATATTAGAAAGACAAATAAAAAGAATTAATATATTTACATCATTATAAATAATAGTGGAAACTTATTTCGTAAAGTTAATGATTTAACTTTAAATACTATGATATATTTAAATAATGTATGAAAGAAATAATTATTTTTTAAATACAAACGTGAAACCTTATCTACTTTGTCATCTCCACACAAAAATACGCAATAGTTTATAATATAGTGTGTTATTGAAAGATATGATTGTTTTATAATTTATTTAATTAAAATGAACCTGCAATTACTTTTAATATTTAAACATTTTTCCATAATGGTAAAATATAATTTAAAATAAAATATAAATATAAATTCTATATAAAAAATGGGTACTTCTTTAATATATTGTTATAAATCACTTAATATCAATGATCTACAGTTCAGCATCAAATTTTGTAATTTTTTTTCCATAAAACTAATTTATATCAATCCAAGTTAAATTTTTTGATAAAGTATATGGGTTTTTTTAAAAAAGTATAAGCTAAAAAGTTAATAAAAAATGTCATCATACTATACCTTACTGTAGTGTTATTTAAAATATAAATAAATATCTGTTACTAAGTATTATATGTTTCTATGTTTTCTAAAAAATATACATGATTATTATCAAAATATCATGTTTTAAAATTTGACTAACATGAAAATTGCATATGATCAATAAAACTAATGATTTAGGTTCTTTTTATGTGGTTATTAAAAAACATCTAAAGAAAGTTGCCCCATTGCATAGATAATGTTTAGAGGTGTACATGTTTGCTGTGGTATTTCAAGTAGAGAACGTGAAACTCAACCCAAACACATTACTTTTGGATAAATGTATGCAAAATAAATTTCGGGATTAAAAATAAATTTAATTTATAAAACTTCTTTTACACAACTTTTTAAGATTTGTGTTTTTTGATTTATATATAAATAAATTTCTGCTCATGAAGAACAGTATACTTTTAGTTTTTTAGAGAAATTGATCCTAATAAAATGTCTACAATTTATTTGGTAAGTATTTTGTTATAATTTGATCGAAAAAGAAAATGGAAGTGATAAGATTTATTTGGGATCCTGGGTGTCCTGCTTGCCATGTTCCCATACCTAACGATGATATTGGTTAATAAAGCAGAGAAGTTTGATTTATGGTTTGAAAGTTAAACCTGTTTTAGAAGGTGATGAAAGAAAAGAGAAAAAGGAAGAGGAAAAGAAGGAAAAACAACTCATTATCTAATCAATCAATAGTCAGAAAAAGGGAATGTACTGCAAGCAATAGATTAGAATCGCGGGTTATTGGCTTCACAATATGTCTTTCTGTGAAGCTATATATGCTGTTTGATGGATATGCTTGTGCCATCACCACCTTTATTGTACGCAAAAGTTTAGGCAACTAGCCCAAAAGAAGGATAAAATCATGCCATCAATATGCATCAATATAAATAATCACTTTTCTTGTACTTTTCTTCTTTACATTCTTTTTCTCAAACTTTATTTTGAATCGTTGCTCCCCTTTCATTTTGAATGACAAGCTTGCTATTGCTATTGCTATTGCTATTACATTAACATGTCGAAAGAAAAATCTGCCATTTATAAGAGGAAAGGGTTTGCATTGATTTGAAAGTGAGAGGTGGTAGTGGAGCTCAAAAGCCAAAGAGCTCAATCACTCACCCCGTCATCATCATCATGTGTGCAATTTAGTAATTACATTAGAAGAAGGAAAAAGGGTTGCTAGACCCAAGTTACAAGGAAAATTAAAAAGAAAAACGTACAAGTGCATGCAATGCAAGTACAGAAGAGGCTAACTAAGACACTCCTTGATAAATGCACCTCAGTCTGAGACTCAGAAGAGTGGGTATCCCAAGTCTACGTCCCCAAAGGGTGGAAGTGATGGAGAACAGGTAGTAGAAGAAGCACACTCATTCATTACTCCATAGCTTGGACTTGGACTCTGATCATCACTCATCGGGTACAATGCATCCATGCACCCATTTTCCACCCTTAATGGGTTCTTAAATATGGCTGAAAGTTCACTGCAGTTCCAATCCCATGACTGTTGATCATCCCATGATCCTTGACTCATGACTTCACTTGGATAACAAAACTCTGAAAAGTTAGAGGCCATTCCTGCCATTTCTTGAGAGTAGTAGTACTGTTCATGATGATTAGTACTCTCACTGGAATTTGTGTTAGCCTTTTGATCGCTCACATTGCTCTTTCTGGAGTTTGAACTGTTTGTTTTGGAGGAAGCAGGTCTGAAACAGTTATCAGGAACTATGCATTCAAGGTAGCCTGAGTTGGAATCACTGGAAAAGAAGAAACTATCATCCTGATCAGCAGACCCATACGTGGTTTCAATTTCAACAAAGGCGTCATTGTTCAATGGGGAGGGGTTTCCAGTGTTTGAAGTGTGGACAACCTTGGGGAGGCTATTCTGGTTGTTTGGCTGTTTGGTGTGAGTGGTGTTAGAGAGGAACTGTGAAGGTGGGAGGAGAGGTTGAAGTTGAAGTTGGACTTGAACATCGGCAGGAGAAAGTATAGTGTGGAAGTTGATGTTGTCGGAGTAAACAAAGTTGGTTCTTGCCTGGTTTCCTTTCATGGAGAGAGCAGCTCTGTCATAAGCAAGAGCTGCTTCCTGAGCAGTGTCGAAAGTGCCAAGCCAATGCCTTTCTTTGGTTGTGGGGTCTCTGATTTCAGCAGCATATCGACCCCAAGGACGCCTCCTGACCCCGAGGAACCTTCCTGGCTCAGCTTGCTTCCTTCTGCCTCTTCTCTCACCAGAAGGAGATGTGTTGCGTTGGAGAAGAGAGAGACACATTTGAGTTTGGTTGGGATCATATCCTTTGAAGGGTGTATCTGAGGTTCTAGAGGTTGACATGGGTAGGGAAATGGCAAAGAAAATTTGGGGTGAAATGAGGTGAGGAAATGTGAGTGGGCTAGGGGGAGTTAAATAGTGTGCCAAATGAAGAGAGGACAGAAGAGAATGGGGACTAGGACTTAGGAGCAGTGCAGTGCAGTGCAGTGAAGGTTATGTTATGTTATGTTATGTTATGATATGATCTGATGAATGGTGAAGTCTTTTAAAGACTGTGACTTGATCATGGAAGGAAGAAAAAAGGACATTTTGCAGATGTCATTCTTTGGAGACCATCCTCCCCTTTCCACCTACTTTTTAAAGTCTTTCTTTTTCTTATTTCTATTAAACCTCTACTTCTCCATCCCATTTAGTTAAGACTCTCAACTAAACAGTGAAAATAAAGATTCCCTTCACTTGTCAAGTACCTTAAATGGGGCTCTACACACTGCACTTTTGAGATCTTATTTCTTTGCAACAGTCACTTTCTTTCTAGTTCCAACGACAGCATAAAATGTGTTTTCTGTTTCTTAGCAATAACAAGCACAGACACATACAGTGAGTTTGAAAAAATACACAATTTACATTGGAGTTGAATAATGTAAAAGTTAGTGAGGTAATTATTACATCAGGGCCATGCAAGCTATTGGGATTTGATAAGAATTGACAAAAATTAAATCTCTATTCATATCAGTTCACGTGTAAAGGCCCAGCTAATCAACTAACTACCTGGAATTGACCTGCTAAGCTCTATTGTGCTATTTCCAACACAGGGAAAAAGATAATGAAAAAAGAGGCATGTTTAAGCACCAAAAAGTAAAGCTTTCCCAGTAAATTACTATTTTTACTTTTTAATTTCAGTACAGAGAGATCTAACATAAAACCTCTCTCTCAGTTTTTGCTCTAGACTTGATAGATATTGACCTATAAGGTTACGTTTTTGAGATAATACATAAGCTGCTGTTTTTAGAGAACTTTCCTGGGTGATTGAATGATTGGTGTAAATGAAATCTGAAATTTTATTATGGTGGAATCAGTCCCTGACAAAAACCAGAAAGGGAAAAACAACTGCGTGGTTTTGTCTACGTACACACTCCTTGAGAGTCTCAAACATTTGAATTTGGAGGTACTAATCTTAGCATGACATTCACTAGCTGCATGTATTATTATGCACATGTGAATCCGCGTTTTATGCAAAATAACCAACCAATTACATCGGAGGTTCTTGTTTGCTTCATGATTTTCAAAGGGAGCAGTTAAAATCATCTCTAACTACACACAAAATTATCAAACAATTTTATATTGTCTGAGCCTTCCCTGTCTTGTGTCATGGAAACAACCCCACACTCGATTACAAAATTAAAAAGTTCCCTTTTCAATGGCCCACAAGACAAACTCTTAACTTTGTTTGTTCTATATTTATATATGCACATCATGTTTCACATCCAAATAGTAGATTTTCCCATTTTCTTTTTGGCAGTTCAACTGTACAATTTCTAATTCCAGTACAAGAGTTTATTTGGGCCAAACTGATCATAGCTGTTGACCATGGTCTTAGCTTAGTGCCCTGTTATGATTATGTGACTCAGTCAGGTAAGCTAAACCTCTTAGATAAAACTGTAGATCAGTTCTTTTATTACTGAACTAGAATTTGGAAATCCGAGGGTTTTGGATGGGGAATTAATTACAACTTCACTTAACTTACACTGTTCAGTTTTCACATCCTTGAACAACATTCCAGAAGATTTCGGTTTATTATGAAACTGCATTATTATGCTTGTATTTTGACCTTTTTCAGGGATACTTACAACTGTGTATTACACAGATCATAACAATTTTTGGTGGTAGTCGTGTTTATGCTGAGATGAACTTAACTTATGAATCTACACTGCAGAGTTTTAAGGCTAGTGGAGGAAATGACTAATGGCATAAAATTGAAAAAGATAACAAAAAAAATGCCTTTTTGTTAATCACCTTTACTATCTCTGATCTCCAAAAGCCAATATTAAAAGGGTGTAGTCAAAAGGGTAATGAAAAGTTTAAAGGAGATTAGCAAGTTGGGTTGGATTAAACAGCCCCCACAAAGCTAAAGCTAGTGGGCACATTTTTATTAGTTCACAGTTCCTACCAGGAAAATGTAATTTAGTACTGCCTTAAATAAGTCTGCAATCACATGCCTATAAGCATTGGAAATAGCACAATGCTAATCATACAAACGGGTCAAGCCGTTTTGTTGTTCTCAGCACATTATTTCCTAGTGCCAATTCTCTTTTTTGACTATCATCTTACTGGTTAAGAAATCCAAAACAAAAGCATTTCATTGAAAAAACATCACTAATATATCTCTGCAATGATTTTCAATGCAGTTTCTAATATGAACTTCAACTGAAAAATCCCGTTTAAAATTTCTTAACCAGTAGGATACTGATTAACAGTGCCAAAAAAATTTGCAACCATGTAGGCTCATAAAAAGATAGAGATGTCACACGGACTCAACAAACATTTGTTTAAGATTGATTAGTCGTTTGTGTTTGTTAATTGATTGGGGTTTGAATCCAATAAGCTTGACTCATCCACTAAAGATTCCAAGAGGCAGAAAGATAGTATGTTAGCTCCATTTGGGCCCCAGAGAGAAAGAGCAAAATATTAGCATGGTATCATAGTGCTCTCGTGCATCAAGACCACTTAATGACTACTAATATGAAAGAAAATAACACACACCAATAGAAAATTCAGAAAATGGACATGGAGTTTTCTCTTGTCTTAGTTTTTTTCACGAGGAAGAGTGCTATAAGCCAAGTGAATAATATCTGATAAAAAGGAAAGAAAAAAAAGCCTCATTGGAAAAGTATACATAGATTATTACAGTGGTGGGTAATTAAGGAAAGAAGTTGATTTGAAGAGAGGAAGAAGAATGAAATGCAATGGAAGATTTTGGAAGTTACCATTAAGAAAGAAAAAAGGTTAGTCAATGGGTGTCTCAAAAGATGTGACTTTGAAGTTGGGTTGGCAAAGGGTACATATTGACAAGGTGCTTTAGACATCCCTAAAATAGATGTTTTTCTTCCATAATGACCAAACAAGACCGCAAAGAAAGGTAGCTCTGATTGTTTATTATGCCTTGTTTTTTATTTTGTCTGAGATGGTTTTTAGCACGTAACTTTTTATGGTCAGAATGGAATTGTGCACATTCTCCAAAAGTGGCACACACTTTTTTGCTAATGTTAAAGGTCGTCCGGGATTTAGGGAAAAAGATAAACATGTTTTTTAGGACTTGGATTTTGACGGAAGAAGAAACTAAGTAATGATGTTTAATTAAGTGACAAGTGTTCTTGGAAGCACTTTTGGTTCAAAGCTGTCCCATGTTAGCTTTTGATGCTTCGGCTTCTTTCTGCTCAAAAACAACCACACTCGTGTCCTTCCACAAACTAATGTTTTTTTCGAATTTTAAACCCTCTTCTTTCGCAACCTTGCCATCCAATTATGCATTATTGTTGCTTTAGTCAAAGTGACATGATAACATGCAAGCCTCTCACGTGATTGGAGACAACAATCATACTTTTCAAATCAAAACTTAGGTTTAAAGTAATCAAATTCTACGTTACACCCTTCGGTAAGCTCACATAACAACTTTTAAGTGATAAGTTATAACGAGGTTAATATTATTGAAAATTCTATATCACTGTAGATAAGATCAATTTATAATATATAAGTGAAATAAAATCCAGTTTTATAGATTGAATTAAACTTAAAATTCACCTATTTATTTTTTAAAAAATAATAAAATTATGAGTAATAAACTTGTTTAACGTTGTAGTAAGTATAAGGACGTGCATATATTATTGTTTCTGTTGAAGAATAGAGACAAAGTGTATGATTGGTTGTATTAAATATTTTGATATTGGTCTTAGCCCTTCGGAATAGCACAAAGTTTAAGCATATAATGAGAAAGGGAAAACCTATGAAGATGAAGCCCCTTTTTCTTCTCTCTGTTTAATCATTTTCTTAATGAAAAGATAAAAATTACAAGTGTTATTATAGTGTTTCTTTTTCTAATTAGAATGAAAAATTGAAAACCTTTTAATTAAAAAATATAAATACAAATATTGCCACTATATAATGGTACGTAGGAGTCTCTTAATACGTTTTTTTAAACATCGTGTTTTATACTTTTTAATTCTTTAAAAATATCTGTGGGGGATTGGTTAGCTGCGTTTGTCATTGTTTATTAGGGTCTACCAAAGTCACATGCCTTCATAAACCAATTAGTGTCTTTATTAATGATACTTATTTCAGTTGTATAAATTTATTTGTGTGGCCCTCACAAGTTACATCACCTCTTTTTACTTTATATAACTCCAATAATTTTCTTTTGTGTTTTTCCTTATTAGGTGATATAGAAAATAAGAGTAAATATACAGAAAGAGAAAAAAGAGAAAAAATAAGGGAAAAATGAAATTTTAAATCAAATATAAAACATTAAAACGATGAAAAGTGAGATTAATATTTTTATCGTTAACAATTTAATTTTATTTATTATTTAATATTTAAATTATTAATTGTAGTAAACAAAAATATAAATATTAATAAAAGATTTATGACACTAACATATATATATATATATATATATATATATATATATATATATATATATATATATATATATATATATATATATTATTAAAATGTTATGATAGTAATTAATTTGAACTTATTTCTTATTATATATGTGTAGAAAAACATGAGATATTTTTCTTTTTCAATTTTCGCATTTTCCTCACATAACAGAAGATGATAGCTTTTTTCTCCGCTTTTCAACTTCTTTATTTCGATAATTTATATTTTTATTTCGCATTTATAGAAAATAATCTTTATTATATTTCGCATTTATAGAAAATAATCTTTATTATATTTCGCATTTATATTCCACAACTTCCTTAAAACAAAGTCTTAGCTACGAAGTATACTTAACCCTTTCGATAGTTAATTTAAAGTGAGATGTAAATTCGAAAATAAATTAACCAAATATATATTTTTGTCTTTTTTTTTCTTCTCCACGCCTATAATTTCTTCATGCATTCCTAAACTTAAAAAAAAAACTATTTTTGAAAAAGTGACTTTTAGATTACTTGTTTCATAAAATTTTCTTAAATAAGTTTTTTAGAATAAGATTTTTTTAAATATAATTTTCATATTACATGAAATATATCATAGAATAAGTTTTTTAGAATAGAATTTTAAACTTATATATAATACCTTTTGAAACGAGCTTTCCAAAATAAGTTTTGTAAAACAAGGTTTTGGAACACATTAAAGTATATTTTGAAATAAGTTTTTTTTCTCTCTCTTCTTTCTCCATCTTACTCTTTAGTGTGGCGATGGTGGAAGTAATTACGACAATGGTAGTCATAGCAACTGTGTGATGTAAAGAAAAACAGGTATTTTAGTCTATGGGGGTGCAGAAAGCAATAGCCGAACTCTAAAGCAAGTGGACTGTTTGCTGATTGGGAGCCCATTGAGGGAAACACACTTTAACCAAATTTATGGGAGTATTGCTCTCGTCACCACCAAATGTTCCTTCCACTACTCCCATATTCAATTTAGACTTGCTATAAAACGGAGGTCAATATCGGTTTCACCTACAACGGTTGTTGACATCCTTAAACGGATGTTGACATCCGTTTACATATTTTAACTTTTTTAATATTTTAGTTTATTGTTTTTATTTTAGATTTTATTTTAATAATATTTTTTATTTACATAATATATTATAAAAAATAAAAAATTAGATATTTCATAAATTAATTTAAAATACAATAAACTAATAAACTAAAAACTAAAAACTAAAAAAATAAATAAAGAAAGCCTTAACGGATGGCACATCAGTTTAAGTAATTATATAAGAAATATTTAAATAATTAATTAAATAATAATACATAAATTAAATTAATGATAATTATTTTATTAAATAAAATTAATTTATATATAATTACGTAATAAATAAATTTATTTTATTTAATTAAATAATAATTATTAATTTAATTAAATTATAAAAGTTTTTAATTAATTATAATCAACCTATGTGCCACATTTTTAGTTTATTTAAATATTATATTTTAATTAATTTATAGATTATCGTAATATATTACGTAAGTTAATTTAATTTTGTTTATATAAATAATTATTATTAATACAATAAATTAATTAATTAAAAACTAAAAAAAGATAAATCTTAAACGGATGTGATTGAAGAAAAGAAGTGGGTGTGTAGGATTTTTTAAAATATAAAGGTTAGTTTTAAAATTTAAAAAAAAAAATGTGGTGGTACAGAAAGCTGAGGTGGTGTAGGGAGGTGCTGTGTCATCTAATCAAATTTTAATAAGATTATTGTTCTTTAAACCCCCTTTTCTTTATTATTATACCTCACTTTTTATGACTCCGTGAAATTTCCAGAATTACCCTCTCTCTGAACTAATTTCAAGATTTGTGTACCCTATTTTTGAAGTTACAACTGTGGATGTGACTTCAATCTCGCAATTTCCTCCTCCACGTCCATGCCTTCTTTATGCACTCCATATTTACTAAAATTCCTTCACTTTCTTTCAATCTTCTCTAAATGTGTTCAACCACATTCATTAGATCTTTGTACGAATCCTATCAGCGGTATTTAATACGTCGGCCATTGCATTTTATTTCTGATCAGTTGAAAAAGTATTGTGGAAAATTATAAATTTCAATATTCTCTGTGCTTTATTATAAATATGACATTGACAATTTTATACATCTTTATTTCTCACCAATGACAATTATTCTTCTATTCGTCATATCATAAATAAATGCAAAGGTATCATCTTTTAAGCTAATTCTATTCTTGTCTCCTTTGTTTCCGTAACTTGTGAGAATGCAAACATCATTCATATTACTTTTCCAAATTTATTTTATGTTTTCCAAATTTATTTAATTCTAAATATGTGAAAAATAAATATCTTATGTCAATTCAAAATGTATTATTATTTATCTTTATTTAGTATACATTAGTAGTATTGTATTTTAGAACATCTCTCTCTATATATAAAATTAAAAAATTATAAAAACATACACTTAAAAAATTAAATGTAGAATTTGAGAGATATTGGTACATGTAACATGAACATATATATTTTTTCCTTCTTCATAGCATTCTCAGACCCAAATTTATCGAATTTTTTTTTATCTAAGAAAAATTGAATTCTTCCACTTAACTAAATTTGATTCATTTGCTTATTTTCATCACGTAAGTTTTTTTTTCATATTTATTCTAAACAAGTTTATTTAAGTTTTTTATTTATTATTTTCTTATTGAACTAATTTATTAAATAATTTAAGCATCGCGCTATGTTGTTATTATTTTTATCGATAAGTTTTTTATATTTCTTTTTGTCGGTAGAAATGAAATGGAATTACTGGTTTACCAGGTTGATGAGAAATTTTGTGAATTCAGTGATGTGATTGTTTTACTTAAAACTATTTTTGTATTTTCATATGATTATTCCTGCATGCAATTTGCCCATATAAAATACTTAAAAAAAATGTAACACTGAAATTTAAATTTGTAACTGTATATTTTTTAAAAAAAATTTTAATTGTAGATTAATTTTCTCCTAATCTGAAAATGAAAGTAAAAAGTAGAAGAATTAGTTTGGTTAGGGATGAAAAGAAGAGGAAGATGAAAAGTGTGTGTGTGAGTGAGATGATTATGTTATGGTGAATTCAAAAGCTGAATCTGAAAGAGAACAAACTTCACTGAGTTTCGTTCAGATCCTTTCTCTAACGAATTAGTTATTTACGAGTTACGACTTCACTTCGCTATGTACAGCGGCTCCAGCGACGGCGAAACCCATGACGCCCCTCATCGAAAAATTCCTCCGGCGTCCTCCATGCTATGGGTCCGCAATCTTCGCCGTTTCATCGGATCCGGCGCCGGTCTCGGATCCGAAGCCTTGATGGGTCAGTATTCGCCCCATTTCTTGGTTACATTTCGTTATTGTTGATGAATTGTGTCGGCGTCGTCAGGATCAGGAATCCGTTAATTGAGTACCGTTTTTTTTTTTCAAACCCTAATGATTGCTCAATGTATTCCCCCTTTCGCAGAACTTGAAACGAAGAGAATTCTGCTCGACATTTTTAAAGAAAAGCAGAAGAAAAGCGCCGAAGCTGGTACAATTCCAAGTTTCTACAAGCAGGCACGTGAAATAAAGCATCGCTTCATCATATTCATTTTTCTTGTATATTTTATGCACGAATTGCCTGCACTAAGTACACTTATTACATTCTTATACTTTATTACCGATGGTGGATTCATGAAGACATCGCTGTGCTTTGTTTTTTTAAGGATGGGCACCTTTACGGTTGCCTTTTCATTTTTTCTCACAGTATTTCCGTATGAATATGTTTGTATAGTCACAAAAATAACAACATGTAGATTGACTAGTTTATGGAACGAGTTCAAATCGATAAGATAACTGTCATTTACTAGTGCCCTGATGTTTAGAACAGACAGAACACACCCTTGTGTGTTGTGTTGCATCCCTTTATGGGTCATTTTGTTTATCATTACAGGTTATATAGGATGGTTTGTGGATTTTTGAACTTTAGATTTGGATTTCTTTGGCATTCATGTGATCCAAACATTGATACGCTCTCATCTTCATTCAGAAACCTGAAGATGGATCAATCAGTCATAGAGTCCAGAGATTGGCAAAGTATCGGTTTCTGAGGGTATCATGTTCTGTCTTACCACTTTCTTGGTCATACTTGCTTAAACAGTTGGTTTATTCTTAATTTTTGACATTCCCAGTGTGTGTTGCACAGAAACAATCGGATCTTTTGCTGAATGCTGATGATTTGGATGCTATGTGGGTGTGCTTAAGAGAGAATTGTGTGATTGATGATGCTACTGGTGCAGAAAAGGTTTGACATTTTCACATTTTTGTTTTGCTTCTCCATATTTCCCAACTTTACGGCATATTAAACCAGATTCGCCTTATAATAAATCTTTTAAATCTACCACAAAACCCTTAATGGAATTTTGTTGGCACAATCGTATATGTTTCAGTGATGAGTTAAATTTGCTCTACTTCCAAAGATGCCTATTTGTCTATCTAAATTATTTCTTTTCCTGTTAAATGGGTGATATAAGTTGCTTTTATTCACCTAATTTATAATTTAGCCAAGATTTTATCCTTGATAATCTCAAAGTTACTGTAACGTTGTTTATATGGATATTCTTTAGCTTTATACGCTATTTTCATAGCAATCCTAATGCAGACTTCAATTCGTTTCTTATAGATGAACTATGAAGACTTTTGCCACATTGCTTCTGTATGTACAGAACAAATAGGTCCTAAATGCCGAAGATTTTTCAGTCCTTCAAACTTTATGAAGTTTGAGAAAGATGAACTGGGAAGAATTGCTATTCTACCTTTTTACCTTTATGTGATGCGAACGGTATGTCACCTGCCAATGTGCTATTTCAGTGGCATTGCTGTTTAATTCTTCTGAATACTTCAGCATAAATGCCGCTATATTATTGTTTCTTCATTAAAACTTTTTGTGTTGTTTGCATGTACCTGAACATGATGAATTTATCTAATGTTTGTGAAAGCTACTGAGTACTGGTTATGGTTATGCAGGTTTCACTTACACAGGCAAGAATTGACATGAGTGAGCTTGATGAGGATTCTGATGGTTTTCTTCAGCCACATGTATGAATTCTTATTGCTCTTAGGCTTTCGATCATTTTAAATTGAACCATAAATTCACTATTTCATTTATTCATTTTTTACTTTTATGTATATGAAGCTTGAAAGCAAATTGTATTTGAACAATTTCTTACATTCTTATTATGTTAACCTTCATGATTATTATTGTTATTATTTACTTTGCTCTTCAGGAAATGGAGGCCTATATCCGAGGTCTGATACCCAACTTGGCGCAGTTACGTGACATGCCAGCTGCCTTTGTTCAGATGTATTGTCGTATTGCCGCACACAAATTCTTCTTCTTTTGTGATCCTCATAGACGAGGTTTGCATGGCTGAAATCTTTTTGTTTTTAAGTTTAGATGTTGCTTCATAGTTGTATTCCCTCTGTTTTGAATTTCGGTATTGATACAAAAGACATTCTTTTTAGAATATAGAATAATAAATAGAAATATATTGAGGCAAATCCGGAGGGGCAAAACTCATAGCAGCTTTCAGTATGCTCTTTAAATAAGAGAAGAAAAAGACTGAAATTGGAGTACTGAATATAAAAAGTAGATCTCGTCAATGTTTTCGTTTTGGTTTGCAAATTGTTACAACTTTCAATCTTATCATTTTCAATATTCATCTTGTAATCAATTATCCAGATACGGAGATGCTGTTTAGCAATTGTCGTTGAAGTGAACCGTTGACCCCAGAAAGCTATCAATAAATCATTAAACTCATTTACACGGAGAAACTCCCAATATTTAAACCTATTGTTTGAGATTCATAGAGCATCTAATCTGCATTTAATCAACACCTTGCTTGTCATATCTAGCACTCAAGCTAGCATATGTTGCCATTCTCCATCCGAGTTTTTCTATTTTCAGAATCTGACGTGTGGTACTACTGATGACAAAATGACACACCTTGATGAAACATAATCTTCCCAAATATGTTCCCACTGAATGTCCAGTCTCTATACAGGGTTTTATCAAATAAAAGCAGTTGATGCTTATATTCTAACCTCAACTCAATTGCCACTAAAGTTGATTGCCATGTTATAAACTTTTGGACCATAAAACATGTTGAACTAGCGTTGGCTGGTTTATTGAGGAATCTAGTTAATAACTAATATTGGTGCTGTCATCTTGTCTGTTGCCTGTTTCTTATTTGTTTGTTATTCCGGAGACAACGTTGAATTTTACATCTTAGTTTCTTGAATACCACTAAAAATTACTGCTCATTCAAGCACCTAAAGGATATAATTTGATCAGTTTCTTTCATGAATGTTCAGTTAGATACTATGTTGCAAATAATTTACTACTAATAAGGCATTGAGCACAGGGTGGGGTGCATTAACGTACCTTGTTCATGTTATAATGTAGAAATGAAAAATTGTTCCAATTGGTGGTTTTGGTTTACAAGTTAAGTAGTTAGGGTCAGTAAATAATTAGTTAGCGCTCAATAAAATGTTGATTTAGTCATATCTTAATTATATTTATCTTTTAAGTGCTTCTGCTCAACCATTTTTGCTTGTTTGAATTTCAGCTAATGCAGATTACTTTTATCCAGTATTATTGAAGTTTTTTTTTCTTGTACAGGAAAAGCTTGCATCAAGAAAGTGTTGCTTAGTAACTGTCTCCAGGAACTCATGGAGCTTCACCAGGTAGGTTGTTTAAAATGTTCTCTTAATATCTTTGGAACTAAACGTCTCTACCTCTCTGCTGGTTGATATTGTCATGGGAACTTCTGGTGTTTAAAAGCATTGCCTCACATGATTAATTTACTTTGTTTATAGGAACAGTGAACTGTATTTTGTTCTAACTCTGCATAATCTTGAATAATTACTTTTTGTTATAATGTTGTGTATTTCAGGAAAGTGAAGAAGAAGTCACAGACACAGAGCAAGCCGAAAACTGGTTCTCTTTGACTTCTGCTCAACGCATATGTGGTGTGTTTTTTGTATAGTTTTAGGATTCAGACTCATTTACCCAATTCTTCTGCTCCATTCTTGTCTGTCAATCCATCTTTGCTTGTTTATATACGATTTTCAATGCAACATTCTTATCAAGTTATACCGAGTTTCTTATTAAACTCATACATTGAATGGCCTGAATTTCATTTTTCATGATGAATAGAAATCATGAATACAAGTAGGGTTAAAATTATTTCCTGTTGATTTGTGATTTTGTTCGTTCTGAATTTTTCTGCAGACATGTTTCTTGCTCTTGATAAAGATACAAATGGTACATTAAGCAAGCAAGAGCTGCGAGAGTATGCAGACGGGACTCTGACTGATATTTTTATCGAGAGAGGTAAATTTTACTATGGCAATACCCTTGTCAGATATGGTGTAATTTTTGGCACATATTTACCGTTGGTACTGACAACTATTTACATATTCTGAACTCCAAAATGCTGGTTTCCTCCAATTTCCTATTTATAATAACAATTGTGGTTGATGGCCTTATATGTTCCCTATTGTGCGTGTTTCTAATTTTTAGTGCTGAATTGGAACATAATCTTGGTTTAGTTTAGCAATGTTTAACGTGATTATGTGATTCATAGTTTGATACTCATTTGTAAATGAACTAAAACAAATGCACTTCTTGCAGTATATGATGAACATATTCGTCATGGAAAGAGTGGTGGTGGGAATGCTCGAGAGATGGATTTTGAGAGTTTCCTGGACTTTGTTCTGGCTTTAGAAAACAAAGATACTCCAGAAGGCTTGACATACTTGTTTCGTTGCCTTGATCTTCAAGGGAGGGGTTACCTCACTACAGCTGACATTCACTCCCTTTTCAGGTAAACTGTCATTCCGTTGGTATACCAGTATTTATGAACTATTTTCCTCGTCTTTTTGCTAGTATTCGTTTTCTTTACTATATTTCTTGGGCTTTTTTATTTCCATTTGTGGTGATAATATTAGTTTCTTGCACAATAAGTTAACAAACTTTTTTAAACCAGAAATGATTATTTAATGCTATTATTGGAAGAATAGAAGGGGAGCATCTAGATGGTCAGATGTTGCCTGATACAATCTTCCTATAAAGAAGAGCTGTTTTTTCCTGCTTGCAGTGCTTGAGCAAGTGCTGTAAGTCTCAAATAGACAGTCACATATTAGTTATTAATTGTAAGATGGAACCCACGGAGATCGTTGGCCTCCCTTAACTGGCAATTAGATGTAATACTCATAATCTGACATTGTTATTTCAACTTTTCACTGACTAGCCCTTTTTTTGTGAAAAAAACAGAGATGTACACCATAAATGGATTGAGGGTGGCAACTATGAACTTTGTATTGAAGATGTGAGGGATGAAATCTGGGATATGGTTAAGCCAGTTGATCCTCTCAAGATAACATTGGCAGACCTACTGGCCTGCAAACAGGGTGGAACTGTAGCCAGCATGCTCATAGATGTGCGTGGTTTCTGGGCTCATGACAATAGAGAGAATCTTCTCCAGGAGGAAGAAGAACCTGAAGAAGAATAACTCTGATCAGGGCCTTGCTAACATAAAACTTCTGCCTCGGGTACATTTCAACTTAGGATTCCTCACAATCACAAGATGTAAAACACTGCTCATGTTTGAATTATTAAATGTTGAATTAGTTGTGTTTCTGGACATCTTAACTGTAAAAACATCATAAATTAGTGTGTATGTAGTATAGCCATGGGTTCAAAGTTCGGTCCTAAACTTTAGCCAAATTCTTGTGATGATTTGATATAAAAAGTAATGATATTGCTTTGTTATCTATGATAAAAGATGTCTGATACTATTAAGAGGATTCTTAAAGTAAATTGAAATGTTACATTTCACACCCCACGACAAAAAATTCGTTGTGATTACAATAAATCAAAATTATTTGGGTAAATTTTCTTTTCCTTCAATTGCGCATTCAATTGGAGCATGCATAGGCTTTTTTCTGTTTGTTTGATTAAATTAATCTTCATTGAAAAGTTGTAAACAGGTTATATTAAATTAATCTTTACTGAGAATTTTTAATGGTAAAATTTTTTATTTAACATTGTAAAAGTTTGTAATTGAATTCATAAACAATTTAATCGAGTTTTTATCCACATTTTTGTTAGATCATTACGTCACAAATAGATATTAAATTACAATTAAGGAGATAATTAAACTGAAGTTCTAATTCATGAATTGTTTGAAAATTTTACATGTTGTAATTTAAGAAACATTTATGAGCGCTTAGGTTTGGAAATCTTTACCACATGTAAATTATTACACTTTTAAAATTTAATTAAATTTTGATTAGTGTGTTAAATGTGTGTAATCAACATATTGGTAATATCGCATTTTATATATGATCAATTTGAACAAAAGGTAAATTCCTATGTATTCAGGGTATGCTGCTCTGTATCTGATCTTTCTATCCTTTCATGTTATTGAAGCGAGTAAAGTAAAATAGGTGCCCAAGTGAATACAATTAATAGATGAAGGTACGATAGTTTCTACAAGTCCTGCTTACCAATTGGATAGTGTGGTTGTCAAAAGGATGAAATATTAAGCTGTTTCCTCTTTATCTTTAAGCAGATAATGCAAATGTTTAGCCATGATTTGGTAAAGTCTTCTTCTGTCAAGAGTAGAGCAGACTTCAGCAAGATAAAATTGAAGTACTACCAGGTTCAAAATACTAAGCCAACTTTTACATTGCAAGAAACGACCGCTCAAAGTTCTTTTCTTTCCCACTTTTAGCAGCATCAAGTACACATTCTATTCCTCGTTCCTTTCATGCAGACTAGGTGTTCCTCTGCTGAATACTGACTTAAACATTCAAAAGAAAAAAACCTATCAATAGATGTTAAAGCGTTTTTACCTCAATAAAAATATCAGTCAGAATCCCATCTGCATATTTCGCAGGTTCTGCTTGCTTAACACTACTCATTGCATTTAGAATCGTATATATAAACAAGCAAAGATGGACTTATGGATAAGAATGGACCAGAAGCATTGGATAAATGACTCTGAATCCTAAAACCATACAGAAAACCCACCCACCACATGCGTTCAGCAACTTTCGGCTTGCTCTGTGTCTGACTTCATTTTCCTGAAATACACACCATTATAATAAAAAATAAGTATTCAAGCTTATGAAGAGTTAGAACAAAATACAGTTCACAGTTATTATAAACAAAGCACCGGAAGTTCCATGACAATATCAACACGCAGAGAGGTAGAGAAAAGGATAACATGGTGTTTAGTTCCAAAGACATTAAGAGAACGTTTTAAACAATCTACTTGGTGAATCTCAATGAGTTTCTCGAGACATTACTAAACAACACTTTCTTGATGCAAGCTTTTCCTATATGAAAAACACTACATTTTTTCTGACGTCAACAGTTAACTTCAATGACAATTGCTTAACAGCATCCCATATTTGAATAATTGATTACAAGATGAATATTGAAAATGATAGGATTGAAAGTTGTAACAATTTGCAAACTACCATGAAAAAATGAAGAGGATTATTTTATATATTCCGTATCTGTTTTTTCTGTTATTAAAGAACATACTGAAAGCTGCTGTATGAGTTATGCACAATTGGATTTCCCTCAATATATTATTATTTATTATTCTAAAACTTTAAAAGAATATCTTTTGTACCAATACAGAAATTCAAATAGAGGAAATACAACTAAGAGTCAACATCTAAACTAAAAACTAAAAGATATCACCCATGTAAACCTCGTCTAGGAGGATCAAAGAAGAAGAATAATTTGTGTGCAGCAATACAACTATACATCTGAACAAAGGAAGCCGCCATGTTGTTTCTCAAACTTCATAAAGTTTTAAGGAAAAAAACCGTTGGCCTTTAGGACCTATTTGTTCTGTACATTCAGAAGCAATGTGGCATAAGTTTGGGAAATTTATCTGTTCCGATTTCAAATCGCATGATAGAAACATAAGCTTGTAGTCAATGTCTAAGGAGAATAACTGGTGATACCAATAAAGACTTAAGGGAAGGTTCCGTTGTCGGCCTCAGTAAATGTCATTGTTCCGATCCCAAGTTCGTGGTTAATCACCGTATATTCGAGATGTTATCAGCCACGGATACTGTTTGGTCCTTAAGGCGCCTCAGAGTATTTAAACTCTCTTAATCCTTTGACTCCTAAGCAATATGAGACTATTTAACATGATAAGAACATAAAGGTCTAATGACTTATCATCTCCAATAAAAGACTTAAGAGGCTGAGGGTTTAAGACACGGGAAAGGTTAATAATTAAGAAAATATCAACTGTTGAATCAAGTATAACTAAGAAAGGGGTAAGACAGAACATGATACCCTCAAAAACTGATACTTGCCAATCTCTGGACTCTATAACCGATTGATCCATCTTCATGTTTCTGATGATGATGAGAGTCTATCAATGTTTGGATCACATTAGGGGTCTCACATGAATGCCAAAGAAATCCAAATATAGAGTCCAAAAATCCATAAACTGTCTTATACAATCTGCAATTATAGACAAAATGACCTATAAAGAGATTCAATACGATTCAATATATTAAATCTAAACTAAAGGGTGTTTCTAAAATAATTTAAAATAAATTATATTCCAAAATATCTCTGAAGAAGAAACCCGAGATTATAAATTTAAAAACCAGAACAAACAAAAATGTTCAACAACGTCTATATACAATAAAGAATCTAAAATAGCCTATAGCTAAACACCACAAGCCTGTTCTATCCCACATGAGAGGTGAAGGCAAATTTTCCCCCTAAAACTTAAAAATTCAACACCAACCATGGGCAGTTAGGCATCAAATAACAGCGTGTATCTCAAACCATCAAGTTCACAGCTGTTGCATCCCGGCGCACAACACCTACGGTTTCAACCCTTTACTAACAAAAAAAAGTTGTATATGTTCATAGTTTTAAGGTTTTTTCACCAAAACCAAGGAAATCATTTAATTTTTTATTTTTAACGCAATTTAAATTTGTTACCTATTATACTCTTTCAGTTTTCTTATTTTAAAGTACATTTATGTGTCATTACATTTTGTCTTTCTGTAATCATAAGTAATTTATCTCTCTCCATATTAATTAAATTAAGGGTATAATTGAAAAAAATTATTATCTTAAAATTTAAAAAAATGACAAATAAAAATGAACCAGTTTTTGTCAAAAAAATGATAACTAGAGGACAGTGGGGAATATTAGCCAAATCACAACATTGATAGTCAATAATTGATGACAATTGCACAAAAACAAGCAAGCGTGTCAATTGTTTTACCAGTATGTCATTCAAGTTTCCTGTATGTTGAGTTATAAGTCTAGGCCGAACGCATTCTAGATTGCCAATGAAGGGGAGCAAAAGGTTAAGGGAAGGCTATAGACCATGAGCTTCAAATTCCTCAAACATAATGGATAAATTATGACATTGAGTCAGTAACCAAATCACGTTCCTCGTCACCTCCCGTCACTGCTTCATTGCTACTATTCAATCCCTCAAAGACTGCCAATCATGGAGCAGTTAAGTTGCTTGTCCAACTACATCCAGGTATCCTGATGATTTCCTTTGCTTCCACACCCTTTCTCATCTTCTTGGAATCATCCCATTTTCCAACAGAAGCATATATGCTAGAAAGAAGAGAACAATAACCAGTTGTATCACTCTCCAGTTTAATGCAATGCTGAACAGCTATTTCCCCAAGATCCACATTATTGTGTAATCTGCAAGCAAGAAGCAAAGCTCCCCAAACACCAGCATTGGGTTGCATTGGCATATTTATTATAAGCTTATATGCTTCATCCAAATATCCTGCCCTCCCTAAGAGATCAACCATGACTCCATAATGATCAATTGAAGGCACGAGTCCATAGTTCTTCATGGAGTTAAAGCACTGGTAACCTTTTTCAACCAATCCAGCATGATTATAGGCAGTTAGGAGTCCAGTGTAGGTGACTATATTAGGAATAATACATTCAGCAAGCATCTGTTCAAATAACTTGATTGCATCAGAGGCCTTTCCATTTATTCCACATCCGTATATCATTGCAGAGTATGCAACCAAATCCCTCTTTCTCAGGCCATGGAATAGCTCGTATGCCATGCCAATGCTTCCACACTTTGCGTACAAATCAATTAAAGCAGTAGCCAAATGATCATCCAAAACAATTCCAAAGTCATTCATACGTGACTCAATCCAGGACCAATGTTCCAGATCCCCCAATTGAGAACAAGCTGATATAACACTAGCAAAAGTCATTTTATCTGGATGTATGTAGATGTTGGGTTTAACCATATCATTAAATAGTTCAAGGGCTTCCTTGGGTTTGCTATTTTGAGCATAACAAGATATCATAGCATTATACGAGAGCAAATCTTTGTGATCCATCTGGTCAAAGAGGTTACGAGCAGAATCAACATCCCCACCCTTCGAATATCCAGCAATCATTGTTATCCAAGATACACAGTTTCGCCTGGGCATTGCATCAAAAAGTTCTCTTGCTGACACTATGCTTCCACAATCAATCAAACCAGTGATCATTGCATTCCAAGAGGCCAGGTTTCTCTCTGGCATTATTTGAAACAAAGTACACGCCTGATCCATATTTCCTGCCTTAACATACCCAGATATCATAGAGTTCCAAGATATAACATCTTTCTTGGGAATCTGATAAAAAAAATCTTGGGCCTCATCCAAGTTACCTGCTTTTAGATAGCCAGATAACAAAGAATTCCAAGAAACCACATTTCGCTCAGCCATTTCATCAAACACGTGTGTAGCAGTCACCATGTCACCCATTTTCGAGTACAAATCAAGAAGGGCTGTTTGTACATAAACACAAGTATGAAATCCAAACACATGAACTTGCCCATGAATTGATACACCTCCCAACAAGTTCTGAATCCTAGCACATGACTTGAGTGCGGAGGAGATAGCATGTGAAGTTGGATACAATCTCATCCTACACATTTCAACATACAGAGAAACAGCTTCGGTAAATAGACCCTTTTGAGAGAAGAACCGAATAACACAACCCCACGAGAAGGAATCTGGATTGTGCAAATGGTGAAGCATTGAGTAGGCATAGTGTGCCACAGTTCTATAGTTAGGGACATCCCAAAGAAGCATGTGATGAATTAAAAGGGGTTGAAGAAAAGTAAAACCATTGATCAATATGTGGGCATGAATTTGCTTTGCCTGCTTCACAGTTGAACATTGTTTCATCAAGGTTACCAATTTGGTAACTACCATTTAAGCTTTCTTGGATTTGCTTTAAAGAAGAAACATCGATCACTCAGTCCAAGCACAAACCTTACTGACAGTTGCCAACATTAATAATGTTCAATTAAATTACAAAATATAATTACATATGTTTTATTTCTTTTTTATCTTTTATTGAATCAATCAAATTACAAAACTTTCATAACATTTTATTTTGTTTTATATATTATTCTTAATTTATTATTCTTCAATTTTCATCTTCTTTACTTTTGTGATCAATCATGGCCTGAGTAGTTGTTTTCTTTATTTTCCCATGTGTCAGTTATTTTCAGTGTTAGAAACAGGTGTTAGGGTTAGGGATTCAGTCTTCAAAAACAAATGCAATTGAAAACAATAATGGATTTTGTCTTTACTGCATGTGTGGTGGGTCCAAAATCACAAACACTAACTTGTGATATGGTCTATGCTTCTCATATAAAATTACTAACCTATCAACCTAACAACATCAACTTTTCAAGAGAAATACAAATCCTAGAAATATTATTAAAAAATATAATAATATTACTTATTGTGAATGTAAAATGTTTATATCATGAATAAATTAGAAATCATCATTGTTATGTTTTTGAAGATAATTGTCATAAAATTATTAAATTTATTAAATAGTGGAAAGATGTGTTTTCAATTTTTTATGATAATAAAAGTAAAATATAATTAAAAAAATAAAATTATAAAAAAAGTTAATTAAAAATAAGACTAACATTTATATTAAAATTATGACAATTATATATATATATATATATATATATATATATTTATGTATACGAATTTGTTTTATAATCTTATAGTTATATAATAATTTCCATAAAAGAATGTACAATTATAAATTTGAAGTTTTGTTTGAAAATTATGATTATAGTTATAAGCTAAATATACTTTCAATTTTTACAGGTAGTATTTTAGGATGATAGAAATAAACAATAAATTAAATAATGTAAGATAAAAAAAAATACTAGATTAATTAAGTATTCAACAAAGAGAAAAATACTACTAACTCAAAACTTGGTAAACTATCAATTCTATTTACTCCTTTTGTTAACTAAACTATACATCTAACTACTTGTATTCTTGCTATTCTTTTTATATCCCATATTCTATAAAATTCACAATTTTTTTATAATTTGTATATTTATTTTTTTAACAAACACATCTTACAATTAAACACAGGTTTAATTATTTCAGATATTAAAAAAACATAAACAAAATTAATGAAATTTAAATTTGTTATATTAAAATAAAAATATTTTTATTATAGTAAAAATAAAAGAAACCCTAGAAAGTTAGAATAATTACATATTATTATTGTTATACAGGGAATTGGAGGAACATAAAGAATGAAAAGAATACCAATTATTTGGAAGAATAAAATTGGTGTAGAAATAAAATAATTTTTAGTATATTTTTATTTTCTTACATATATATATATATATATATATATCTTTTAATTTTTTTATGTAATTTTCTTTTACTTTTATTCATTTTCTTCAATTAAATAGTTTTAATTTGCTGTCTCATGAAAGGTAAGTTGTAAAGCATATGCATGCATAATTAATTATTAATAAAGCAGGAAAGTAGCCAGCCAAATCCCTCTTTTGCGGACCTCACACTGACACTGCACTATTTAGCATGCTAACGTGCGCATCCTCTGTCTCTGTCTCTTTCATTGTCATCAATGCTATGTTCTGTCTGCACTCCATCACTCCCAACCCAACTTCTTTCCTTCTCTCTTCTTCCAAACACAACCACAGCACAATCTATTATAAAAAACTGCACTATCTTCTTACCCTTTTCTTTTTCCCCTTTCTCTCTCATTATTGTCAATCTGATTACTATTATTACCCACTTTTTTCTGGGCACAAACACTGGTAAAGCAAAGCAAAGAAACTCTTTCAGAGACTCATATCAAACAATGTGTCTTCCTTTTCTGCCTTTTTAGGGTTACTTGCTCACTCATTCAATCTTCATCCTTCTCTGCTTCACCTTTTCTTCTTCTTTCCTTTCTTTTTCTCTCGTCCTTTTATCATCATGTTTGGCTTCTCTCGTCGTCGCATGAAACTTGGCAGGTACATCAACACTTTCTTTCTTCAGTCACTTGATTTGCTAACCTGAGTTGCATTTTGAGAGTGTGTTTTTGGTGATGTAATAGTGTGACATTTGTGTTGTGGCAGATTGAAGGTGCAGCTTTCTGAGGCCAACCAGGGAACCAGAACTCCTGTCAGGCATCCCAAAAGAAATGGAAACTCCAATGTAAGAATTTTTTTTCCAGCTAACTCAATTTCACTTATATACACTATTTTAGTCATAGTCAATATCGGTGGGGTTTCCAACATATTTTCATCTCCACACAAAATATGAGTTTGGACAGTGGGATGTTTCCTAAGTTTTAAGGTTGTTCCAGGGAGAAGGAGATGCAGGGTCCAGTGGCCATTCTGATGAAGTTGATTGCCTGCCTTCAGCTGAGATAAGTAGTTGTGCATCAGGTAGCTCAGAGAACTGGATGGTGTTATCTATTGCTGGGGATAAGCCCACTCCTAGATCCAATGTCTGTAATCTTACCATTCTTTTACTTCTCATCTTTTCTGGACTGCAAGTTTTATTATTCCACTAGTAGTAGTATACAGGGATTTGGCTCCTCTAAACTAAACAATGGTAAAGTGAGTATCAACTAATGATATTGTAATACATTCATGATTTGTTTTAAATGTGCACCTAAAATCAGTCTTTGATGATAAACATCAAAGACTCACATTACTTACTTTATTCACTTACTCACTGAAGTGAATTGATCATTTTTAAGTAGCTGAATCCTCATATATAGTGGCAGTGAAGGGGAAAGGACTGAACCGTCATTTTCATTGTGAAATATGTGCAGCATGCAGCAGCAGTCATTGGGAATAAGATGGTAGTGGTAGGCGGTGAATCTGGGACTGGCTTGTTGGATGATGTCCAGGTATAAGTGGGAGATTGTGAGCAGAAACATGAACATTATTTACTACTTACTAGCTTGTTTGTTGGCCATCTCAACTGGTGCTATACTTTTTTATTTTCAGGTGCTGAATTTTGATAGATTTTCATGGACGAAGGCATCGTCAAAGCTTTACTTATCACCAAGCAGTCTGCCACTGAAGATTCCAGCATGCAAGGGCCATAGTTTGGTACTTATGTCCTATTAGCAACATATTCTTATCGACCTTGCTTCATTGTGCAAGACATGGGATAACATGTCTCTCAATGTGTGTAAAGGTCATAAAATTGAATTTCTCAAACAAGTTGACAAAGCAAATAAGGGGCCCGCTGAGTGTCCATATACACACTATTCGTCAGCAAATTTTGTCTGCAACAAATGAATGTTCTACTTAATAATGATAATCAATCATATCTAGTTGCATGACCCCTTGGCATGATGAAGCAATTCAAGGAATCATTAATTATACACTATATAGAAAGTCTGGGCCCTCCAACTTACGATGTTCATAGAAAGAGAAATTTGGGAGAAGATTTTAGAATGGAAAAGACAGTATTTTCAATTTTAAAAACTAAAGGAAAATCCATCAAGAATATGTTTCACGGTAGTAAGTTGTAGCTTGATGTGGGCACAAGAGAAGTACCATAGCTAGTTGACTACTTCAGTGTACTCTTATACTTGAGCTTTGTATCAATTGTATAAATTACTGTAATAATCGATATGATTTGTGTCTGTTTTCGAGTCTCTTACACTTGATGATAAACTGACAAGGTATCCTGGGGGAAAAAGGCTCTTCTAATTGGAGGGAAAACAGACCCGGGGAGTGACAGAATTTCAGGTTGAATTTCATGTTATCTACCTGTAACGGTTCTTTGCTGTTTAATGTTGTGAAATGATTCTGATTGTAATTATTTGTATTTTTATAGTATGGGCATTTGATACAGAGACAGAGTGCTGGTCACTGATGGAGGCGAAGGGAGACATACCAGTAGGGATATCCCTTTCATAACTGCAAATGCTGCAGTGATATAAATTGCTCTTGGGCATTGTCTTTATTGATATGTTGAACCAAATGCTAGTAGCAGTGATATTATGTTACATATATTGCTCCATCATATTATTAAATCTTGATCATTAGAACGTAAAAAAAAAAAATTGAACCAGATCATAAATTATGATTTCCCAGTGGATGGAAAAGCTTTGTTTTGCAATCAAATTGATATTTTTCACACTCAACAAGCATGTAATGTTCATGTCATATTGCATTTCAATGCTGTTTAGTTACAGTAACAACCTGTAATTGCACATTTACTAGAACTGATGTATCATCATTTTCCTTGAATTAAAATCTATATATGGACTCTGACACTTCGAGTTTGTTCTTGGTAGGTTGCTCGCAGTGGTCACAGTGTTGTTAGAGCGGGCACTGTTTTAATATTGTTTGGTGGTGAGGATGCAAAAAGGAGGAAACTGAATGATCTGCACATGTTCGATCTCAAGTCCTTTACATGGCTTCCACTTCACTACACGTAAGTGATTGAAAGAAAAAGGAACTTTTGAAAGAAAAAAGTTGGACTTAGTTGTGATTATGTAATCATAATAATCACCCAATATTCTGATTTATTTTGCTTTGCAATTATATGAATTGTAGGGGAACAGCGCCTTCTCCCAGATTTAACCATGTAGCTGCTCTTTATGATGATAAAATTCTTTATATATTTGGAGGATCATCAAAGTCCAGGACCTTGAATGATTTATATTCACTTGACTTCGAAACGGTGAGTAAGTTCGGTAGGTCCATATATGTGTCTGTATTCTATACTGAAATACCATGCGGATGAATTCTTCGTCGACCATTTAACCTGATCAAAGTATATATTTCTTCAGATGGCATGGTCACGAGTAAAGATACGAGGTTTTCATCCATCACCAAGAGCTGGTTGCTGTGGTGTCCTATGTGGCACTAAATGGTTTATTACAGGGGGTGGAAGCAGGAAAAAAAGTATGTTTTGCAATGGAAGAAGCATTTGTTCATGATATTAAACCCTACTATTTGTTTGTGTGTTTTGAAGTTCTGCTATCTTATAACTGTAGAGTAATAATTTATACACTGGCCTGAAGTGTTTCATTCTGCTTACCGGGTCATAATTGTTACTCTTGCCTTTCTTGTCTGGTGTCATTTCTGTTGATTGTCTAAACTTTGTCAGCATTTCACTTTATTCTTCAAGCTTGTTGGGCTATTTAACCGGAAACAATATTTTTATATAAACGGTTTTTGTTTATCCATGGGGCAATGAGTTTTGATGTATTAGGGGTATCTGAAAAGCATCTTATTGTGTAGTGAATTCTGACTATAAAGGAAGCATTGCAAGTTTTTACCCTTGGCTCAAGCGACCTAGCTGAAGTTATATGCAATATATTATGTAGCAAGCAAATATTGTTAAAGTAGTTTTAATTATATTTAATATTGCCTTCTATATGCGTTTTACTGCGTCCTGTACATTATTTCACAATCTATAAACTTGCCTTATTCTATTCTTTTTTTTCTTCAATATTCCTTTCTTCCTATTCCAGGACATGGAGAGACTGTAATATTTGATATCGTAAAAAATGAATGGTCTGTTGCAATCACTTCGCCTCCATCTTCTATCTCTACAAACAAGGCATGGCTCTCATTCATCTGCTGTCACATACTGGCCTCACTTTTTTCAACTTTTATTTCTTTTATTATTTAATTAAAAGCTTATTAAATGAATAATACCTAATTAAGTTATTATGATATGCTGATTATATTTCATTGCCAAAGGTTCTTGGGCATTCAAATGAGTCAATATATTTCTCGTTTCATGGTTAGCTTTGATATGGTAACATTTTCTTCATAGAATCAGTTAGTTATACCTCCACGTTGCGAGGTGGTTAAGTGTGAATTCAATATCTATCAAATATTATATTTTCATCGATTGTTCCAGCCAATGACTTTTTGAATTAAATCATTTCATTCCTTTATTAAGAACTACCTTAATAATATAATTATTATTTCTAGATGTCTTATATTTCATATGCACGACCATCCTTTCTTCCTGATAAATTGAACAAGATCTCTATTGAATTACCAGGGTTTCAGCATGGTACTTGTGCAGCACAAAGAAAAGGATTTTCTTGTTGCATTTGGGGGTTCCAAGAAAGAGCCATCAAATCAGGTTTGACAGGAAATATGAAGCTAATATTTGAGTTCATTCTTATTTGAATTTAACATGTTTTTTTTCTTGACTTAACAGGTGGAAGTGTTGATTATGGAAAAGAACGATTCAGCAGTAGGGAGACAATCAGCCCCCAGTAAATGTTCAGCGTCTGTACTACTTGAAAAGCATTCATCATCTGCTAGATTTGCCTCCCAACTTAAAGATTGCTCCCAGCATTTAGTTGACTCAGTTGCTAGACAAAATCTAGCTTCTGCAATTGAACATGGTTCTGGCAGGAGATCTCTGTCAGAATCCCTGGTTGTTGACCCAAATTTCCCCCCCACCAACACCTCCCTCCGTAAACAATTTGATCACGATGAAGAATACAATACTGATCTCAAGATGGACAAGAACTCAGATGGAAGTTCTTTCCCTCGGGTAAAACATTTTTCTTTCATTAGCCTTGTGTTCTAATATATAAAATCTTGGTGGACATCTCGAAAAAATGTTGAACCCACCTTGGGCATTTACCTGAAACATCTAAAGAGCTTTATGCATCTTGTTTCAACATGCATACAAATAATATTAATGTAAATGAGATTTGTTTATATCATGTATTTGGTATGCAGATTATATGATTTTGTGAACCCTCCATTGTCAAAATGTATGTAACACCCAAACACATTTATGTAATAGGGTTCTTTTCGGATTATGTCATGAAATTTGGTTTTGGCCATAACATATGAACTATGCTCTCAGATGTTAAATCGTAATTTAAGCGTTCAGATGTCAGAACTGTCTTTGTGATGTGCAAATTGTAATAAACATTTTATCATTGCAGTTCCATTTTATATTTTCATGAATTGCACAGAACGTTGGTAGTGGTCTGTTTATGGTGTAAGGTTTCCTCTAAGGCCATATCTCTACTGGTATTTTGCCCAATTTTTTCATCTTTAACCCTCCTCACCCTTCACTGCATGTAGATCAAATGTTATTTATTTGAGAGTCCATTGTAAAAATCAGATATTCTAGTGTTAAAACATCTAAACTCATGCTAATTTTAGCAATAATTCCTATTCCTATCCTGGTGCTAATATCTCTGACAAACAAAAATCGAACACGGTGTTTTTATTTGACACATTTCAGGCTGGTGATCACAGAACAAACGAAAATGACCATGGCAAACAGATGAACACTGGTGGAACCAAGACCATTATAGAGGAACAGGCCATGTTATCCGGGATTTCAAACCAACAAAACCTAGTATTTGAAAATGACATGCCGCCAGATAGTGATAATTTGTCATTTTCTGAAAACAATAAATCAGCATCAATGTCTACTTCAAATGTCTATCATTACTATGAAAGTAAAGTGGCTTCCCTGATAAGGAAAAATGGAATTCTGGAAGGACAACTTGCAGCTTCCCTAGCAAGCAAAGAAGCCGCAGAGAAAAGCTTGACGTCTGTTCTTAAAAGTAAGCAGGAAATGGAGAGGAAATTGGCAGATGCACAGAAAGAGATGGAATTGATGAGAGAGAAGCTGGCCAGTCTAGAGTTGGCCCAGGAAGAGGCCAACAACCTATCAAACATTGTGCATTCTGACAATGTACGGCTTGAGCATGATGTGGCCTTCCTTAAGGCTGTATTAGATGATACTCAGAAGGTAGTACATACATGACACATTTGATTGGAGCTTCTGCATATATGTTTATTATTATTATTATTATTATAGACCAATTAAAATTTGCTGTAGGAGCTGCATTCTACAAGAGGAGTCATTGCAGGAGAAAGAGCAAGGGCATTTCAACTACAGGTACATCTTTGGATCGATTAGTTTAAGATAAGGCCTTTTTTTGTCCCAATTAATGTTTCCATTCATCTGTATCTGGTTCGTGTTGCTACAATGTTTATCTTTGTTCCGTGTTGTACAGTATGAAGTTTTTCATCTCAAACAGAGATTGCAAACAATGGAAAACCGAGCATCTACTACACCCAGGAAACCGTTTCATGTCCAGTGATGTGAATGTTCGAAGTAGCTCATTCCACTTTAAAATTTCATGTGTATATATATTCGAACCAGTGAATCACACCATACAAGTGCTGTTTTTTTGCCATTGTTATATCAAGAAGCATCGTGTATGTAAATATATTATTTTAATTTAATAATTCTATCTATATTTGAGGTAAATAATTCCTTGGGTGAAGTTCAATAGAATACATTAATAGTAGTAGTTTTGAAATTACTGTCTGTGAAATAAAGAAAGTAATGGTGGCCAAAGATTTGCTGCACAATGATTCCTAGATATGAAATTAATTGCATGAGGTTGAAGAAAGAGGTGCAATGAGAGAGAAAGAGACATAATGCATAGGGAAGAGACAGAGAGGATGCGCACGTTAGCAGCGTGGATGTCAGTGTCAAGTCATTGTTTGGGTTCCGTATAACAAGGATTTTGGTTGGGAAGTCCTACCCTACCACTACTTTTTTATTTTTCTTCTAATTTTAAAATTATTATCTTTTAAAATCAAATATATTTTACCATTTTAAATTAGACCAAGCTAATCTAATGTGGACCACTTATACCCTTACCCTCACCCTCACCCTCGTAAGACTTTTCACGTGATCAGAAAATCTTAAGGATCACACAACAGACCTAAAACCCAATTAACCTTTGATGCATGAAGACCAAGTTTAATGATTAATGGGTTGATTGATGTTAATTACTCACAAACGAGACCAAGCTCAAATTAATGTGCTAGTATTAAATTTACTTTTAATTGACACATCAAGTTTAAAAGCAATCAATCATCTTTATTTTGTTATTTTAAATATAAAACAAATGAATTAATATTTTTAATATATTAACCATTTGTTCTATACTATTTCTTAATATTTTTAAAATATTAAAAAATAGTATTACAGTATTAATTATTTTCTACATTTTTTTTCATTTTTATTTTTATGATTTCTATTTACTTGGTTGGTCCTTTAATAAAATAAAATTTAGAAAAATATATTTTATTTTTATTTTTAAAAATAATATAATACAAATTGTTTGTATTGCCATATAAAAAATGATCTTCCATATGATTTTTTTTCTTAATCAATTTAAATCATGACAGCCATTCCTAAAAATTATTTTAAAAATTAGTTAATTTTAAAAATAAATAAATAATTACTTTTTTTTAATTTTTAATTTTATATACATTTTAGTCATAATTAAAAGCTTTTATCTAATATATCACTTATTATTAAAGAATAGCTTATATTTAAAATATTAATTTTTTTCTATGCTATTTCTTTCATTCTTGATTTTATCCTCTCCTAATTTTTAATTAGTTGATCTTTTAACACGTTATTAATGATTAAGTTATATTTACAGTTTTAATTCTTTTTTCATATTAGTTTTTAATTTTTAATTTTATCCGTTTATGATTTTTAATTACTTTGTCATATATTAAAATTAAATTTAAAAATATATATTTTAGTTCTAAGTCTTAAAATAATATTATTTAAAAAATAATATATGTTTATTAATAATACAAAGTTTTACATTGTCATATAAAAAATTGTTATGTAATACTTCCATCTATAAAATAAAAACTAAAAATAAATTTATCATTATTATATTAAATATTTTTATTATTAAATATTCTTCATATTTTTATTAAATAAAAATTAAATTAATATTATTTAATAAAAAGATACATTTATAATGAGACAAGTATAACAAAAATCATTAGACAAGTCTAAAAATATTTAATAAATGAGTATAACCATACATTAATTATATGAGTATAACAGAAAATATTATAAGAGATATTTCATTCAATTATTAGACTAGTATAAAAAAATATTAAATGATTTTGTCAATCCATTGTTTAGACAAGTTTAATAATATATTAGATGAAATCTGTTCACAGAGTTACATCATATACATTGTACAAGTTTGTTTCTCAATATGCAACAGGACTTTATTAATGGGCATTAAATGTGTTTGTCCATTCATTGTTTAAACAAGTCTTAACACAATTAAATGAGTCTATAAATACATTGATTGGACGATTGTGTTAATATATTAATTAAACAATTTCAGGAACAAACACTAGACCGGTATATGTTTATACACTTATTAGACAAATCTAGTAGTATACATTAGACAAGTTTGTTTATACATAAATTAGACGTGTTTATTAATACACATTAGACAAGTTTGGTCACTCACTAATTAAACGAGTCTTGTAATACATATTACATGAATTTGAATATACATATCAATAAACATTATATGAGCATGTTTGTATATTGGTTAAACAAGTCTAACAATATATATTAGGTGAATTTATTGATGTAGATTACACGAGCCTAATAATATACATCAAACGGGTCTTTCCATACACTGATTAAAAGAATATAGCAAAAAAAAGTACATGAGATTATCTATACAATAATTAGATAAGTATAATAAAAAATACTAGACAAGTCATTTTATACGTTGATTAGACGAGTATAACAAAAAGTAGACAAGTTTAGGAATATATTGATTAGATAAGCAAAGCAAAGCAAAAAACATTAGAGGAGATTGTCGATGTATTGATTAAATCAGTTTAACAATATACATTAGACGAGTCATTCATATATTTATTAAATTACTCTAGCAATCTACATTAGACAAGTCTTTCAACACATAAATTAGACGAGTCTATTAATAAACATATTATACAAGTATGATCATTTACTTCTTAGATGAGTCATTTTATACACTGATTAAATGAGTATAAGAATACATATTAGACGAGTATGTCCACACGCTGATGAGACACATCTTGTAACGCACATTAGACGAGTTTGTCCACACACTAATTATTACACTAGTCTAACAATATTAGACAAGTCTATTCATACACATATTAGATGGTGATTAGATGAGTCTAACAAGATATATTGAATGAGTTTGTTAATACATTAATTAGACAACTCTAACAGATCACAACTCTATTCATACACTAATTTATATTTTATATTTTTAACTAGTCAACTATAGATATTTCTGCATATCTTTTATAAATTTAGAAAGTATACTCCATTTTTACATATATTTTATCCTTTATATTTTTACAAAGTCTACTATTTATATTTTTATAAGTATATTAACTTTTTAAATCTATAAATTATTTTTAAAATTAATTCTATTCAAACTTTAATTATAAACTTAAAAATATTTATTATTTTTTTCTCGATACGTAATTCTCTTCTAATAAACACACAAACCAACATTAACCCGTAAATAAATACATGTTTAATTCTAGTTTTGTAAATAAAATAACATAACTAAAAGTATCACCCACATGACCTAGTTAATAACATCTCTATCCTTTTTCTGTATACTTGATGATGTTCACGAGGGTATTACAATTTCTTTCATGTTATTTTTCTGAACACAAATGGAGGAAACAGACAGTGTTGCAGGTGTTCCAACAGTCTCCATCATGTCCTCTCTCAAACTGCATTCTTCTCCATGAGGCCATGCTAACTTTTCTCCTACTCAGAAAAAAAAACATCATCATATATAATTATGCTCCACTTTTGTGTTTTTGTCTCTTTGTTCAAGATTTAACTATTTGATGATGTTAGCAAAAGGGAGAGGTCAAATTTACTTGTATTATAATTTGTGCATATGCATGCATGTGTCCCTTTTCAGCTAGGATAATGCTATTACATGCTAACTTTCAAATAATTTCTACACTTTTTTTTTTCTTTCTTCCACATCCATTGTTTTCTCTCTTGTTTTTCCTTTTCCATATCCATTATTATAAAAACTGGAACTCACTCTTTTAGTTTCCAAAATATCATATCTACTCTCCAGTTTTATTTTTCTTATTTCACTAATTACCAATTATTTAAATATTTTCTTAATTTTTTTTCATTATATTAAAAATTTAAGTGAATCTAAATCTTATATTAAATAACAAAATATCATTTTTTTACATATTTTCGTTTAAAAAATCTATTTTTTTTATTATATTAGAAATTTAAATGAAGTTAAATTTTATATTAAATAAAAATTAGAAAATTGAGTATGAGAGAAAACTTATAAATTCATTAATTTTATGTTTTAAATTAAAAATAATATATACTTTTTTTTTATGAGTTTGACTTCGTTGTTGTGTCTTGTCAGCTAATTCCTTCTAGAAAACCCATCACATTGCAAATTTTGTTTCATATGGTTACCAATTTTTCTTTTCTAATAATTAATGTCTCTAATTATAATTTGGCTATACATATCAAAATAATTTGTTTGTGGTTACTCCCAAATGTCAACAACCCTCTTCCATTTTCAACGGGAATAGTTCTTTTGGATAAAAATATTTGTAGATTATATTTGTGTACAATTTCAATTACACATTACTTTAAGCAATGCAATTTTGTTTGTTTTCAATATTCAGCAAGAGTAAGTTGTTAATTATGGGAGAAACTACAACACTACAATTTCAAATTGAATTACTAGCTGAGAATCAAAGAGACTAAGATAGAAAAAGGAACTGAAGTTTAAAAATATAATGAATTTGAAGAAAACAATTAAAATATCAGAATATTTTGTTGTTAAGATTTTTTTTATCAGCAAAAAATTTTAATTAAAACATTTGGGATGCTCCAGACCATATATGTATTAAGAAGTAATACCCAAAGCTCAATATTTTGCATTGCATCCCTATGTATTTAAAAGACTTTACACAATAGCTTAAACACACAAAAATAAATTTAAAATTATTGTTAGATAATCACTTATTGCTACACTTCCAAAGTTACTTCAAAGCATAAATAATTTCGAGTTGTTTGCAGCAATAGAAAGTTTATAGTTTTTCAAACTTTAGAATTTAGAAAACAATGGCTAAAAGTATCTATAAAAAGTTATTTCATCTTTTAATAATAACTTGAACATCACGTACTCTTTCAAGTAATTAAGTGCTGGAAGAAGACGCAGCTTGTAGCCGAATCACACGTCATAAATACTCCACCTTTTACTGGTATAAGATTCTGTTCTCGTTTAATCTTTTATGCAATTATTGTTCTTCAAACAAATACTGTCATATTTCCTTCTTCAACACTGAAAAAATAGCTACCTTAAACGGTTCAAAATACATTCTAAGAGCAATTAATTATCTTTCTCAGGTTAGACTGATATATATGTTATAGTCCGCAACTCCATGTAATTTATAAGAACAATATATATAAATATATATCAAAAAGATAAGATTACATCTAAGCCATCAAAAAAAGGCTAAACCAGAGCTGCATGAGTTAAGTTAGCCTTATTATTACATAGCTGGTGCGATAACTCTATACTAATTAATAATAGCAGATGCATGCATGGATATATAGCTTGTTGATTACATATATATCCTGCCCCTACCTATGTAATGGCATGATTAGATACATATATATATAGTTATATATAATAGCGAAAAGATGTTTATTAGAGTGTGCATGATGACGAGTGATGAGTAGGGTGAAGATCAAATGCATAATATCGTTGATCAAACCCAAAGAGCTCCTGCTTTTTTGAGCATTGGAATCAAGGAGCGATCAAGGTGAAGACTCATGACTTCATTGGCTCCACCAACAAGCTCACCACCAATGAACACAGCAGGCACAGAGGGACTGCAACCTAGCCTTGAAAGAGCTTGCTCAATGTCTCTGCCTCTTGGTATCTCATCAAGCTCGTGAACCAATGGATTCACTCCAAAGTCACAGAAGAGGGTCTTGATGGTGTGGCTCATGCAGCAAGAGCTCTTGCTGAAGATCACCACTGGTCTTTCTGAAACCATCTTGTTCACCCTATCCATTACGAGACAATGCCAAATGGGTTGAAATCTGAAGGGAAAAGAAAGCAAAGGATGTGGTATTGATGAGGTTTTTGATGTGGTTTTTGATGTGAGATTGAGCCAAACGTGGCATTCTTATATAGTGGTTTGAAGGCTTTTAGGTGGTGGTGTGGTGGATTGGCATCGCTAAGCAAAGAAAAAGATAGGGTGACAATGGAGAAAAAGTGGAGAATCATCGATCAGATATTTGGGTCGGTTTCGAAATTTTCTTTGATCATTTGTTGAAAGTGATTGATCCAACTCTTCCTTTTACTACAGACGAATCTCTCTATCCATGCATGCATACGGAAAAACAAGGACGAGTCCTTGGCATGCCTTCAAAAGAAAATTATGCTTATATCACTTCTTTCACAATTCTATTTCTATGTTTCATGCACACAGTTTTTTGATTCTTGGGACATAATCTACAGTTTTCGTGTTTTGTTTTTTCACGATTGCATATATACGTACGACTCCTGTTTCTGGAATTAAGAATAGTATATATATGTTCTGTGCATGGAATTTGTTAATTAATTAATTTTCCAATCATGGTAAAAATCTATTTTTTCTTTTAAGTACTTATTATTTAAGTTTGTGATGCTAATGGTGAAGTTTCTGCCTTATCTATCTTTGAGGCATCTGCTGCGTTGGAAGAAAAGTTGAATTTATCCAATTGGGACCTCTTTTTGTGCTATTTAGATTCGCATCCAATTCTAGAAAGGGAAAGATCATTCAAGCTGTATTGGAGTTATTGGAAAATAAATATTTCTGACATAATATTATTTATGACCTTTTGCTGTTCTTGTTTTTTTTTTTTTTCATTTTATTTGTTTTCAAAATACTTTTTATGATAATTTTTGCGATTATTTTTACACATGTTTTTTGTTGCCATGAACCATTATTAAAACTGTTTCGCCGTAAAGCAATTTATACTGTGATTGTCAAGCCTCTCATATTTTCGGGATTAATTAATATGCAAAATTTATGGGGCAAGTAAAACTATAAATAATATTCAATTTTATCGGAGAACTAGATATAAAATAATAATAATTTTTAAATCGAATCGAATATTTATAATTCAACTAGAAGGCTATGGAGACAGAGATCATTCAAGGATTGAGGTTCTGGGCCATTTATTTATATTAATTAGATAGCTTCAAAATTACATTTGCTTGAATAAGAAGGGATTTTCATAGTGGTTTATTTTGTTTTGTCAGCTATAATTTTCAATCATTGAAATTAGTTCTTCAATAAGAAGGGACTTGCAATGACTTAAATTTTTTAACTGAAGCAATTAATTTTAAAATTAACTTATATAAAACATTTTCATTTTTTTTAAAAAAATACTTTACCATTTGAAGCAAATAATTATCATAAAACTGACAGACATATATATAGTTTTTAAACAATTAATGATGAGTAAACTCTTTGAACTTAACTTTACTTATATTTGTTTAAATATGCATTATTGTAAATTGTTTATCAAGTCATGTTTAAAAACCGGGTGGTAATTGCAAATTTTCAAAATAAATCATAGAAATATAATTATTTTAAAAATAATTTAAAAATAATTATAAAAAATATTTTGCGTATTTGCAAATATTGAAAGTTTCAACTAGAGATAAGGTTAAATTATAATATATAAATGGAATGCAATCCTCGTTTTACATGAGGTCAGGTTTAAAGCTCATTTTTTATTAGCAAATGCGTGTTTGAATACATAATCCATGTTCAATAAATTAAATAATTTCTATTCAACATTATCTTTATCATTTTTTTTACATTCTCGTTAATGCAGAAAATATTTCAGAATAATGTATCGCTTTATTCCTTGCAATAACGTGTCAACTTTCTTTTTCTACGTTTTTAATCTTTTAAAACTTTTATCCCAATTTTTTTTTCTTATTTGAAACATTATGGGAAGATTTTTTTTCTTCTCAGAAAAAAAAAAAATATCACTTACAACTTCATACATGTTGACGTAGTTAGATACAAAATATGATAACGCAGTTAGGTACAATATCCAATTCATTTAAAGTCTATATAAGAAGCATTTTAACATCTTTTTGAACTTTTCAACGATATATTTGGTAAATTAACAAACATAGTCTTAAACTTTACAAATGATAGACAAATAAAATATCGACAGTTAATTAAAAAGGAAACAAGAAATATTAATTTTGCCCAAACACATTCATACAATATTTCCATTGAATGAGAGATGCTAAATCAATGTAGAAACATATATCCTTTTATAACATGTTTTGGAGGATATATATTTCATCAAACATTTGCTCAATTAACTTGTAGAATGATATTAGCAATCAAGAACAAGAAAAGTGATAGTCATATACTTTTTTTTTTTCATGTATAATTTCTCTTACTTTATATATACATCTTTTAGCATTTGAGATTACATTAAAAAATAATAATAATTGAATAATGGTTTGTAGTTGCATACATGCATGGTAATGTTAGAACCACAAAGATTTGAGATGATTGTGAATCACAATTATTGGTGGCAGTGACGTAGATTTACAACGACCTTACAGTATGGGAAAGAAAATTGCAATAAATAAAAGAAATTCTTTTTGCAGCAATTCGATACAGAACTATTTTTGAAGTTTGTTCGTGGTACATAATAAGGACGAAAAATATTCTGGGAAATTTCTAGATAATGCATGCATGCAACATGCTTGGTTGTGACTAAAGGAATCTTGGTGTGGTGCAAGGTGTTAGGGTTTTTCTCTCTTTTACATATACCCTTCTCTGCTTCTCTAATCTAACATGGCGCCACGTTTTCTTTTGATACCAACTTCATCCAACACTAAAAAACAAAATAATATATATATATGTTAGGGGCACGCTTTAGGGTTCCTCCCTACGATTTAAGGTACTTTAGTCTCTCCATATTGCCTCTACTAAGAACCCAAAGGCCATTTCTTCTTGCCCGTAGTTCATTTCACCGTACGTCACCTGAATATGCTCATGTACTTATATATATTATACATTAAAAAGTAAGAGTTAAATTTCAAATACACTTTATACTGCTATGAGTCGAAAAAAGAATAGTTTTCCATCTCTATTTTTAAAAAAAAAAGTCAAAAAACTATTATCTATTCATTTTATCTTTAAAAAACATTATGTAACTTAAGAAATATTATATAATAATATACGTATATATATAATTAAATAGAGATGGACATATACGACGAAAGATATCGAACAGAAAAAAGAAGAAAGAATGTTGACTTTATAGTTGGAAAAGGATTGATAGAGAAAATGTAGTGACACAAAATTGTGATTTTGAGAGTTGAAGTACACAACTGTACATATTGCTATTTTATTAATATAATCGTGCATATAAGATATACATTCTGAACAGAGGAAAAAGAGAAGGATCAAATCAAGAGCCATGTTACAAAAAATAAATAAAAAATGAAAGAGCCATGTTTAAGTGATATAATATATATAAATATATATACCTTTTTGGCTTGGCTATTGCTTTATAAGATACGAGACAAAGAGAATTGAATAGCTTAGCCTCTCGCGAAGCATCGAAAATCCCTCCAAAAAGCACAATCCAAAAGGAAAATTCTCTTGTTTCTCTCTTTTTTTCGCATGCCGAATAAAATAATTCAAAAGTATATATATATATTTACACACAGAAATACTCATATGGGTGATGAACTTTTGCAATTTATAACACTTATTTATTCCATAGTTATAAGAAAAAAATATTCGGAGATTTTAACAAGATTGTCTGACTATGATTCCCACGAGCATTACGATTTGTCTTTGATTGCGGCAGAGCATCTATCTTAATCCACAACAAATGCAATTGCAATGTTTTAACACATGCAAAATTATCTTACGATTTCTTTTTAATCTATAATTAATCTAAAATCTCAAGGTAATAAATTTGTAAATTTGTTTAATTTTAATTTAATGTGAGATTTAAATTTATAATTGGATTCCTAATACGATATTTATGTATTTTTGTTTTGCTTAGATAAAAAAAGTAACATATTTACCATTACAAATGTTATTCAACCTTTAAACCTTAGATTACTGGTAAAGTATATGTTGAGAGAAAAAGAAAAAGCATAGTATAGCTATCCTTTGGAGCAGTCAATTTGGTTTTTATATGCGCATCAAGAAATTGATTTAGTGAGCCACTTGGGAAGAAAAAGGTTGCAGTTTAGGGATGAATAATTGACTTTAAGTATTGCAGAATAATGAAATTAAATTTGGTAACAGTGACATTTTTGCTGTTTGTTAAGAACACGGACTCCACACAAGATCATGTAGTAATAATATATTCTGATTTTGTGAGCGTGGACATGCTGTGCTATGCTAACTGATAAGATAGGGTTTTGATTGCAAACTCTCAGACCAATTGAAATGCTTCAAGAACATAGTTGGTGATCTTTAAAATTGGATGTGATATATGATATGATACTAATATATTATATGATTTCAATTTCATACATCTTATTACCTTTTTCTTCTCTTTTTCCAGTACAACCTTCATGTTTTTCTTCACAGAAACGTGTGTGCTATAATTTCATTCTATTCCCTTGTAACCACAAAAAATTTCCTGGTTTTGCTTTAAATATTTCTGCAAAATAAAACCTCGAGTATTGAATTAACTTTCAAGAGCAAATTTAACTTATCTAAATTTTTTAATAGTACTGTTAAAATGGATCATTCGGTTCAATCCGACCAGACTTATCACGGGTTAGTCACATAGTGAGCCAACCAGTTTATTTATTAGCGAGTCAAAAAAAATAGGACTCAACCCGATCCATCACGAATTAGTGGGTTAAACAGGGAGTGTTAGTCCCTTCACCACCACGCCTCCTTACACTTCTCCAATTTTTTTTTAATTCCAAAAATATCCTTATTTACTTTTACCTTTTACCTTTTTTAACTTTTTCTTAAAATCTTAATTTTTTACTCTCTTATTCACTCAGCCGCACACCACACCCTCATCCCCACACTCTTAGACTTTGTTTGCTTGAATGGATTTGTGGGAGAGTGATTGAGGGGATTTGGAGGTAAATTTTTTTGTTATTTATTTGAGTGGATTTGGAGGTAAGTGAAAGTGAATTTGGAAGTAAAGTTTGTGAGAATTAGTGTAGAATTTGATTTATATGACAAATTAAAAAAAAAATACTTCTAAATTCATTCTCATTTATCTTCAAATTCACTCAAATAAACAACAAAAAAATTTACTTTCAAATCCCCTCAATCAGTCTCCCCCAAATCCATTCAAGTGAACAATTTACTCTTCTCTTTCTCTTTCCCCAATTTCTCATCTTCTTCTTTCTCCAATTTACCATTTTCGTCAAGGTTCTCTTCTCCTTTGCTTGGTTGGTGGTGGGTTCATGCTTTACAGTTTGGTGCTTCCTTTGTTGTTGTCTCCGATCCATTTTAGTAATTTTATATGCACATCTTTTCCGTGTTAAACGAAGAAGAAGAGAAACGCTAAAGGCTGCAACGAATATTGGACATCCATTGATCCTTCAATGGATCTCAATATCCGTGGACGGATCTCGAGACCCGTTGAAGGCTCAACGGATGTCCCATATCCATTGAAACCTTTCAACGTTTTCGGTGTTTTCCTTTGTTAAAGGTCCAACGGATCTCCCATATCCGTTGAGGCCTTAGCGTTTCGTTTTCTTGTTTTTTTTAGGTTACTAATTTAATTTTATTTAGGTTGTTAATTTTTGTACATTTATTTTAATTTAATATTTTCTGTAGTATTATTTATTTATAAATGAAGTGTTTGTAAAAAAAATAAAAGAAAGCATGGAAAGCTGAACGGATTCTTTAATTTTATTTTTTACTTTTTAGTTTATTAATTTATTGATTTGTAAATTAATTTTTAGATACTTTTAAAGTAATTATATTTTAATTATAATTATATTTAAGTAAATTATGTATTTATAAATAAATAAATTTTGTTTTATTTAACGAATTAATTATTATTAATTTAATTAAACTTAATTGATTTTGTTTTTAATTGTTTTATTTGTAAAGTAGGACACTGATAGGGAGAAGGAAAAGAAGAGAAATTTGATTTAGTGAAAGTAGTGGAGTGTGGGGTGCATTCATATATAGGTGGGAACCTGTGAACCATTAATGAAGTGGTTGGAAGTTGGAGAAAGTTAAAATTTTTAACAGCCACATTAAATATTATGAAAGGATAAAAGAGGAATGAGGAGGTGCAGGAGACCCTGTGTGGTGGTGGAGGGAGTAACACTCTTAAACGAGTTGACACTGACTCACTTAATTACAATTTTTCTTTTTAAATAAAAAAATACAATTTTTTTGTAATTCAAATTTAAATAATTTCACTCTAGATGTTAAACTCAATTCAAAATAAAAAGTTAACATAAACTCAAATAAACAAGTTTATAATATTGATAATTTTTGTGTCACTTATCCATTTATAAGATCAGAGTCTTCAATGGATAAATTTATAATATTTTTGTTTTTTGGAAACATCTTTTTCTTTATTCTCATTTACAATACAATAAAAAAATGTTAACTAATAATATTAAAACACAAAATAATAAATAATTAAATTAAACTAGGTGGATTGGTGAGTCAATCTGGCTCACAACGGGTTCAACTCGGGTGAACCGTGTATCAAAAAAAATTAGGGTGTTACTCCCTCCACCCCCACACGTCTCTTCCTCCACCTCCCCAATTTTCTAAAATGCCAATTATATCCTTCTAAAATGACAATTATATCCTCAAAAGTTAAAATTTTTTATTTTTATTATTTTAATATTTTAATTTATTTAAAACTTCTGATTTACTTCCCTCTGCACCTCTTCCTCTCTTCCATTTTCGTTTACCTTTCTCTCTTCCGTTAAGCTTCTTCTCCACCTATAACAAATTCATATTTTAACAAATTCATATTTTAACAAAATTATTACGTTTAAAAACTAACCATATATAACATTTAAAATTATAAATTTAAATATAAATTACTGTAAATAAAATAAACAAATAAAATAAAAACGAAACGTAAAAGGAACACTGCCTCTGGACGGATGACATCCTTCAACGGATGTCAACATCCGTTGAAGGCAAAACGGATGTCGACATCCGTTTTGCCTTCAACGGATGTCGACATCCGTTTTGCCTTAAACGGATGTTGACATCCGTTGAAGGATGTCATCCGTCCATAGGCAGTGTTCCTTTTACGTTTAGGGTTTAGGGTTTAGGGTTTAGGATTATTGGAAGGATTATGACTACGTACCTGGAGAGGAACCACGACAAGGACACTACACCATAAACGCACTGCACCACGTACTGCACCGAGAACAAGAAGAAGATTGTTTGATAATTCTTTTCACGATCACCAAGCTTTGTAGAAAAATATTTTACTCATACAAGAAACTACGTAGGTTATCAGTGAAATATGTTATAAATGAATAAAATTAAAAAACAACAATTTTAAAAATAAAATTTTACTGAGGGGCAAAATAGTAAAGGAAAGGTGGAGGAAGGGGCAAAATAGTAAAGGGGAGGTGGAGGAAGAGATGTGTGGGGGTGGAGGGAGCAACACCCAAAAAATTATTTTTTTCGAACACAACCCAGTCCGAATATGTGGTGGGCTTGGTTGGCCCACAGATTTAAACTCATTTGGACAACACTACTTTTTACTAATACAATATTAGGTTTGGAGAGAACTCTTATTAAAGTAGATTAAAATAAAGTGGGTGTTACTCCTCCACTACCACAATTTGCTTCCTCCACCACCCCATTCCCCTTTTACCCTTTTCTTTATTTTTTCATTCCTATTTTACCCTTATTAAAATTTTAGGGTTAATATTATTTAAAATCTCACGTGGACATTCATTCTCTTTATCCTTCTTCCTTCTTTCTCTTTATTATTTTTCTCAAGTTGTCTCTTACGTTCCACTATCCTTGGGTTGTCTCTCATGTTTCACTTCTTCTTCTCTTTTATAGAATTGTGACGTGAGAGTGTGGTGGATTTTGTGTTTAGTAAGATTGAAAGTGGGGAAAGCAATTCATCTTCAGCTGTGAGTGTGGTGGTGCTTCAAGGTGCTGGTTCAGAAGCGTGAGAGTTTCAGAGACGTGAAGGTGCATAATAAAACCCTAAAATATAAACCATATAATCTTTAAACGGATGTGAGCATCCGTCATCGGATGTGAGCATCCGTCAACGGATGTCAACATCCGTTTAAAGATTACAGTTTATATTTTGCAGTTTTTTTATATTAATTTTGAAGATATTTAAATTATATAATTTATATTTTTTGATATATTATTTATATTTACACCGCCCCCACCGCCGAACCGCTGAAGGAGAAAGAAAACTGATATGGAGGAAAAATGGAAGATGAGAAACGGATATGATCACTAGTACAGATAAAAGAAATGGCACCGGTTATTTTCACTAATAGACACCGGTTCATGAACCGAGGCATATTCAGGCGAGGTAAAAGGTGATACACTTTATGCCTCGGTTAACAGGACCGAGATTGTTCTCTCCCTCTGCTGCCTCGGTTGGAGGCTGAACCGAGGCAGTAGGGTCTTTTTTTTTTTCGTTATAATTTTCCTAGTATTCTGGCAGTGGCAAGCAAACGTTATGCTCAAACAAATTACACACAAACTTGCCCAGAAAACAGAGAACAGAGAACAGAGAACATGCACACAAATAATCTAGTTAATTTTCATTAACAAATTACACACAAACTTGCCCAGAGAATTTACAGTTGCAAATTACACAAATCAGAGAAGAATTTACAGTTGCAAATTACACAAATCAGAGAATTTACAGTTGCAAATTACACAAATCAGAGAATCAAGGAGACAGACAAATAAAAAACAGAGAACTGGATTCAGCAAAACCATGGAGTTCTTCATTTTTCTCCACAACCTTCACCCCTTTTGCAGATCTGAGCACATTAGCCTGCTTAGAAAATGATGGCAAATTAACACAGGAATTTAATTTTGGTGCCTCGGGCAAATTAACACAAGCAAATTAACACATTTACCTTTTGCAGGCAAAACCCTAATCTGACCCTAATCTCAGATTCGCACCACCACCACCACCACTATCACCGCCGCCACCATTGACGCACCACCACCGCATGCTCTTCCCTCCAGAGGCGACGCACTCGCAGGAGAGAGCGAGACCGAGAGAGCGACGGAGCGAGACCGAGAGAGGGGAGGCGAGAGCGAAGGGAGGCGACAGCGAGGGGAGGCGACATCGAAGGGGAGGGAGGCGAGAGCGAGGGGCGAGACCGAGACCGAGACCGAGGGAGGCGAGACCGAGACCGAGGGAGGCGAGACCGAGACTGAGGGAGGCGAGACCGAGGGAGGCGAGACCGAGGGGAGGGAGGCGAGACCGAGGGGAGGGAGGCCAGATCGAGGGAGGCGAGACTGAGAGCGAGGGAGGGCGAGAGGGGAGGGAGGGGAGCGAGGCGAGCGAGGCGCGCGAGGGGTGAAGGGCTAGGTCTTCGCGTGTTTGGGGAAAATCTGGGGAGAAATAAGAGGCTTATATGCCTCGGTCCTTTTGGGCCTGAGGTAGTAGAGGCTTATACGCCTCGGTTCTTCTTATCAACCGGTGCAGTATACTCCTTTTACCTCGGGTTTCTCTTAACCGCGTCAGAAATTGTGTCAGAAACCACTCATTAGGCACCGGTTGCTTTTACAACCGAAGTGGTAACCCTTTTTGGCACCGGTCAAGTCTGAACCGAGGCCTATAAGGTCTCGTTAATTACAAAACTGCCACCGTGTCTGAATAGACAGCGGTTTGGTATAAACCGAGATCTATTGTGCGAGTTTAAAAGCACATTTTGTACTAGTGGATGGAGTTTGGGTGAGAATCTGAGAAGGTTGGAAGGTGGGTGAGAAGGGGTAGAAAGATAGATTTTAGGGTTAAAGTAAATAATTAGGATTAAAAAGTATAAAGGTTATTTTTGTAATTATAAAAGGTTAATTTTGTAATTCAAAAAATATGTAATAGAATTGGGGAGGTGGAGGAAGAAAATGTGGTGGTGGAGGGAGTAACACCCAGATAAAGTGTGTGCTTAATTTCTAAAAAAAATTGATACTTCTTATATATATATATATAATATTAATATTAATTAAAGAAAATAACATACATACTAAATGTGTACATTGAATACTAAAATAACATTTATATCGTATATTAAAGTGTTTGATGTAAATTTTGAAGTTATTTTTTGCACGTAGTTTCTTCTTTCTTGTTTTTCTTTGCGAATTCAGAACTTTTAATTTTTTTTTTTCTGATAACGACTGCGACGACCTTGTTTGCCACTACATTGGTGATCCAAAACTCTTGTTCTTTCGTCTGTGTATTGTGTGGTGCAACGTTTGAGCTCTTTGTTTGATTAAATTGTTCTTTTCAAATTGATAGCATATTTGCATTTCGGGATCTCAATCACGATAATTTATGAATTTTATTGATTGTTGTTGTTTATTTACACACTATATCCCTTTTATTTAGATGTTTAAATTCAATTAAATGTTTGAAATTAAAGTTTAAAATATAGGAATAGTAAAAAATATAGGGAGTAATTGATTATTTTAATTTCCAAGTGACTTAATAAGAGACTTCAACACTTTCTTGACATGAAAATATTCTTAACACTTAGGTGATAAGAAAATCTTTGATCTAAAATTGTTATCAGATGAAGAGACTTCAACACTTTCTTGACATGAAAATATTTGTTTTGAAAATATAATATGATAGTCCTCATGTACCAAATCAGTGAGGAGGATTAGATTCAATTTTGTGTCCATCAGTTGGAAAATTCTTGACATGTCAATTTTTGAGAATTTTTATAATGACACAAATTAGTATTTAGAATATTTTATTGTCTTATTTTTATAATAAGACACTAATTTTTTGGAAAATTTTTATTATTGATGATGATAATAACATGACAAAAGTGGAGAATGATCTCATATGAATTTTTTTTACCATATTATTCAGGCGGAGAAGGAAACCCATGTAACTACGGTGGGACTTTAAAGAATTTGGAATCTATAGTACTAATATCCCATTATAAATTTTTTTATCTTATACATTGGTGGTTGTGAAAGAACTTCCATGTTAAATATTTTAGTCATTCAGCTAAGTCATGTTATATGTTATATATTTACTACATTCATTTAACTTATAATTATTGCGTTGAGTACATGAATAAATTGAGTTTGGAGCAAATCAAATTCAAAATATATAGATTTGTTAAGCCTCAATCCATGTTGAAGTCTGAAAATACAAAAGTTTTAATCAAACAATATTTACAAATATGGGTGAATGACTTTCATAAAAATATTTATATGATTTCATAGATTGAATAATTGATTTTAATGATTATATATGTTACTATGGACTCATAGCCGACTGAATAGTAAAGGTGCAAGAGAGTCTCTAAGTTATTTTGGACTCATGGCCGATGGATGATACTTCCCAGGCAAATGAACTGAGTGAACAAACAGTTAACCAATCGATAAAAATAACCATTAAGGTAATCAATAGTAATAAGTGTCGGGAGTTAATGAAAATAATTGTTATTTATTGACAATTAATAATATTATTTATTGGTGATTAATGAGTCAGACTTAAGAGTAAATTCATTATAATTTATAAATATTTATCTAACAAAGAGAACAAGGAACTTTGGAACCCTGATAACTAATCTTTATTACAAGATTATGATGAAAAGTCACTGAAAGTGTCTTTTACACGCACTCTCGTCGAAGTGTCTTTTACACGCACCCTCGTCGAAGTGTCTTTTACACGCACCATTCTCGGAGCTTGGACAAAGAGAAGAAAGAAGACATTATAACTAAATGATAGAATGAATAATTTGAATGTTTTGGATTAAGATTCTAAATCCTACTGAAACAATGTATATCTTTTAAGTACGGTAATTATTCAATCAAAAATTTCTCAAAGATTATATTATAGTGTGATTTTATCAGCTTCACCAAAAACCCAACAAAAAATAAAACTTTATTATAAAAAATAGTTACATTTTTTAAATACATTAGACAAGTATAATAATTATTCCTAACATACTTCTTTGGTTTAATTAGAATTGTGTGGGTGATGAGTAGGATTAAGATCAATTGCATAGTATTATTGATCAAACCGAAAAAGCTCGTGGGTTCTTGAGCATTGGGATCAAGATGCCACGTTGGGGAAGACTCATCAATTCATTGACTCCACCAACATAGTTACCAGCAACGAACACAGCAGCAAAGAACAAGGTCTTAATAATGGCGTTGCACAGGCAGCAAGAGCTCTTGCCGAAGATCACCGCTGGACTCTCTAAAACCATCTTTTGTGTTGAGTGCAGAAATGTAAAAGAAAGTTTGAGAATGAGCTACCACTTAAACAGAACAACCAAAGATGAGGTTTTTTATGCGAGATTCAGCCAAATATGGCATTCTTATATAGTGGCAATGGAGAAAAGTGGAGAATCATCGATCAGATATTTGGGTCGGTTTCTTTCTTCGTATGGTTTCAAAAGTAATACTTATATCACTTCATTCACAACTATATTTCAATGTTTAATGTTTAATGCACACACCATTTGATTCTTGCCACATAATCAACAGTTTTCGTGTTTTGTTTTACATGATTGCGTACAACGTACGACTCCTGTTTGGGGAATGAGGACCAGTGTATTTATGTAATTGTTGTTAATTTAGAGCCATTAGATTAGTTAATTACTTAATAAAGCTATTTGAATGATTAAATTAATTTCCTAATCATGGTAAGTGTTGCTAATTGTGAAGTTTCTGCCTTATCTCGATCTTTGAGGCATCTGCTCCGTTTATCCAATTGGGACCTCTTTTTTTGCTGTTTTAGATTCGCATCCAATTCCAGAAAGGGAAAGATCACTGGAAATTAAATATTTTTTACATAATATCCATGATCTTCTGCAGTGACAAAATATTGTGATTTTGAGAGTTGAAATACACAACTGTACATATTGCTATTTTATTAAGAAAAAAAAAGGATCAAATCAAAGAGCCATGTTTAAATGATATAATATATATATACCCTTTTGCCTTGGTTATTGCTTTTTAAGATACGAGACACACAGAATTGAATAGCTTAGCCTCTCGCCAAGTATCCAAAAAGCACAATTCAAAAGAAAAATTCTCTTGTTTTTCTCTTTTTTTTCGCATGCCGAATAAAATATATCGAAGAGTATATATGTATATATATTTACATACTCATATGGATGATGAACTTTTGCAATTTATATAACACTTATTTATTCCATAGTTATAAGATAAAATATATTCGAAGATTTAACAAGATTGTCTGACTATGATTCCCACGAGCATTATGATTTGCCTTTGATTGCGGCAGAGCATCTATCTTAATCAACAACCGTATGCAATTGCAATGTTTTATCACATGCAAAATTATATATTATGATTTCTTTTTATTTTAATCTACAATTATAACCTAAAATCTTCATACGATAAATTTGTAAATGGTTTTTTACTATACATGGGTAGCCGACCGTCCTAGAAGAGGACCATCTATACCGACCGATAATTCAATGATTTTGAACAAGGTAAGATGGATGTCGTTAATGACCAATTAATACACTTGTTGACCATATCAGTGAGAAATATACGATATTTATGAGTGGTTAGCAGGTATATTATTAAATATTAATAGTTTGATTGTCGTATCAAATATGAATATACAACATTATTGCTATATCCAATATGAATTAATTAGCTTGAGTGTCATAAGCCCTATAAATATAGGGTTAATGTCCAGGTAAAGACATCTTAATCTATTACAATAAAATATAAACTTCTTTATGAAACATATCTGACTTGAGTGTCTTAACAACTCATCAAAATGGATTGCATTCTCGGAGAGGATTGAAGATCAAAAGAGAACAGAGTAAGAAAGGACGACCGACCTTCGGACCAATTCTATCGAAACAGTTTTATTCAGTTTAATTTAATCAGGGATTTAAATTTATAATTCCTCGTATATTTATATATTTTTGTTTTGTTTAGTTTAGATAATAAAAATAACATTTTAACTATTAATAGAATCCATATATTCCTGACGCTTTTTGAGAGTGGACATGCTCTGCTAAGCTAATCATCCGTTTCAGCTTGACACTAACACTAATTATCTAATTTTTTTAGTGATTAAGTTATTATTTTTTAAATAACATTATAATTAATACTTAAATACACCAAATAACTATAGTTTTTTAAACAACTAAAAGTATTTTACATTACTCATTCACAAACCAGCATGGTTAACTTTGTAAGAAAAAATATCATATTAAAAATTACTTTAAAGATTCAGCCACTGGTCATAGCAATAGTTTGTCCGAATGTGACAAGTAGAAAAAGTAATATATAGTTGAACAATACCGGGTAACCTTCGTACTGTTGGAAATCCAAGTGTAAGTTTTAAATTGAATAAAAAGAAAAAAATAGAATATTATATAAAGATAAAAAACACATTAATTCATTGTTTTAAGGTTTTTAATAATAATGGTGTCAATCTCTTATATAATTTTTGAGTTAATATCTCAATGGTGTGTGTGAATCCCTCTTTGATAGACCCAACACATCAAATCTTCATATAAGAGAAAAACATTTATTCTCTAATTAATTATTAATCAATTTAGATATTTGTTTATTTATTTTAGTCAAAATCTTAATAGATAATGTTTGTGATTAATTTAAAATTTAATTCAAAAATTAATTATAATTTTTTATTCATAATAGAAATTATTTTACATATCAATCATTTTTACATATAAATTAGTATCTCAAAACTAGTTATTATAGCAATTAATTATTTTGTTTTTAAATTTGATTATTATTTAAAAATTAGTGGATGTATAAAAACTTAAAAACTATTAAAAATATATAAAAAAGAGTTATAGAAACCTACAAATATCTCGAATGTATAACTATCAATATGTTTAAAACACTCCAAGCAAGCATGTTATAATACACTACAAGATTAAAAAGATATAACCTTTTATTCAGAGATTCAATTTAAGTAAATAAAATGTTTGTTTTAAATAATTTTAGGTGTGGCAAATTTCAGTTGGAGATTCGGTTCAATAATTTTCTCAAAATTAACTTTTAAAGAAGGTAAACATCAACTAATTAATTTGTGAGATGGTAACTTTTTTTTACTCCATTTAACATTAAAATTATTTAGTTGGAAATTACCAGAGTGACAATTTATTAAAATACACAACACTAGAATCATTTTCATTAAATATTCATGAACAACAAATTTATATTTATTTTTATGTTGAGAATTAAAGTGTGAGTTTAAATTTTATATTGAATAGAGATAAGAAAGTTAAACTAATGAGTAAATTTTTTATGGGTTTGTTTTGGTGATGTTGTGGTGTTATCTCTTTTGTGATTGAGATGAAAGTTGCAATAAAAGAAAAGAAAGAAATATGCACAACAACATAGAGACTTTTATTAGTAAGTAATTATTTGTAGCCAATTGCAAACTATGACCTTTAATAAATTTTCAAATCACACTCCCTTTTCCGTCAATGTATCCTATATATTATTCTCTTAATTTTTTGTTTTTTTATTCAAAAGGTTTGAATTTAAGACTTATATACTTATAGAAATTGAATTATATGTTTTTGCTGGTTAGGATGTATTATTTGAGTTGTATGTTTTTTATTGTTAGTTCAAGTGAAAAATATATTTAAAATACGTGAGATTTAAAACAAAATTGAGTAAATTGCGTAATTTAAGAAAAGAAAGAATGAAGTTGAAGATAGAAGATTGCGTAATTAAAGTCACAATTTGAAGAATGTGACAGAATGGTTAAAGGTAATATTTACAAAAGTTATATAATGCTTTTATTTCTACTTTTCTAATTATAATACATATTTATATTATAGATTTTTTTTTATCAAGAAAGCTTGCCAATGTATAGAACAAGTTACGGACAAAAAGAGTAACATGTGATAGTTGAAAAATATAATATAACTAATCAATAAGCAAGTTATCTCCTCCATCTTACAAATTAAGTTTTAATTAGATTTTGTTTACGTTTTGTTTTAAGTTTTAGATTATCAATTTTAAGTTATGCATCTTACTATTTATTTTTATTTCAGAACTATTTATTATGTATTGGAAATGAATAATTTAAAATATATATTTTATTTCGGAAATTTTTTTTGTATTACAGGATTTTGTTTCCTACCAACACAAAAAATTTAAGTCCGTCGTAACATACTTAAATTTACTGTTTTTTTATTTAAAAATTTACTTAAATTTAAATATGTTAATTATCAACCGAATTAAAATTTAATTCTATCAAATTTAAATCTATTTTAAAACAGGCTTAAAAATCCAAAATAACAGTAAGTCTTTTTTGTAAATTTTGTTTGAAAAATATATTGATCCCTAATACGCACAGAAAAAACTTAATTGCTTGGCAAGTGTATTCTCATTTTTTTAACTTTTAAATAATTTATGAGGTTGATATCTATTGAAAATCATGTTTAAAACGTGATAATAAGATGTCCTTACAACCCAATTTTATAAATTGAATAACATTAAATTTAACTTTTTAATACTTTTAAGTAAATCGTATTATAAATATTAGTAAGAAGTGAAATTCGAGCGTGAGAGTAGAATTAATGGGTGGTCTGATAGTAGTCCGACAACGAGTGGATCCAACCATAGTTCTGATATCATGTTAAAGAAGTGAATTTTAAATGTAACTCAATCTCACAAAATCGGTTTGTATGATAAGATTTGTGTCACACTTATATATTATAATTTGACCTTATATCTAGTTAACGTGAAACTTTTAACAAGTATTATTTTTATGTGTTTGTGAGTAGATGTCCTTACAAGGGAAGGTTCTAGATGTTGTCTTAATGATTATTAGGACGAATTAAACACCACTATAAAGTAAGTAATGGTTAGGCTTATATTTTTGCTTTTGTTTTTTATTTTCACTCATAACCTCTCTTTTTTATATTCTTCTATTTTTATTTTATTCTTTGTTTTCCAATAATTGTAAAGAAAACAGTGAAATAAATTTTACTATTTATTTAAAAATAATATGTTACTATATCTTAAGATATGAATACAAGTGTTAAGAATCGTTTAAGTGTAATCTTAATTACTATTTATTTAAAAATATTAAGAATATTATGTTACCTCTATTCTGCACTCCACCTCTTTCCTTCCTTTAAAAGGCAATTGAAATTATTAGAATTGTATGAATGACGATTAATATATATATATTATTGGATTAATTTACTTCCTTAATTCAAAGTCAATTTGAACAATGCAAATTATTAATATTGATTTACTTTTAAAAATAAAGATATTACGTATATATTTGACTAAAAATATTACACTATATTAAAATATTATCTTTTTAAAATACATGATTTAAAATTACTTTTGGCATTTTATATTTTAGATGTCATTTTTTAAACAAAAATTACTCAAATTTTGTTTAGAATTACCTATATATATATATATATATATATATATATATATATATAGAAACATATTTACATATTAAAAATGACTTAATAAAAATACTTAATTAATTGTAAACTTCAATAAACAATTTTATAATTGACAAATAATCATTTAATATTTAAACATTAAAATTCATAAAAAAATTAGAACTGTCATGATCAATTGTATACAGATAGTAATTGTACTCCATGCAGACATTAAAGTATTTAGATAAATATTGTTTATGAAGATTGGTATTTGATGTCATGCGGCCATCCCATGAAAAGGCATAAATGCATCGACACGATAAATATATGATAGATAAGGTTAAAACATGTAGTGAAACTCATATACATCAAACCAAGCTTAATAATATTATATAGTTTCTTACATTCGTATATATTAAATAGAATTATTTATAACTTAACTCTTTAAACTTAAAAATATATTCTCTTAATAATAAATTGATGTAATAAAATGATTAAATATTTTTAGATGAAAATTGTCGTAATAATTTGACAAAGAATATTTTTGCAATCGATATAGTATGGGATGCGACTATTCGTATCCGCCACGTTGTGTGTTCCCATCCATAGTTGACATTCCCTGAAGCACCTCAAAGGACATTTTCGTCTCCATCTTTCGGCAGCGTTTGGCTTATCTTTATGCCCTAATTGATTCTCTCTCCATTCTCACACAACTAGCTATGCTTAGCAACTAACACACCACAAAAGTCCCTATCAAATCAATGGTATTCCCATGCCAAACACTGCACAACAACAACTCCTCCACCCTATATATAAATACTGAACTCCTTCAACCCTAATCACATCACAGACTATAACTGTTAGATGGATCGTGTGGCAAAGTTGGCATCACAGAAGGCGGTGGTGATCTTCAGCAAGAGTTCGTGCGGGATGTGCCATGCAATAAAGCGACTTTTCTACGAGCTTGGGGTGGCTCCGGCAATATACGAGGTGGACGAGGTTTCAAGAGGGAAGGAAATAGAATGGTGTCTGATGAAACTAGGATGCAACCCTTCTGTGCCTGCAGTCTTCATTGGAGGCAACTTTGTCGGTGCTGCTAACACTGTCATGACCCTTCATCTCAATGGCTCACTGAAGAAAATGCTCAGAGATGCTGGAGCATTGTGGCTCTAGAAAAACTAACTCCACATCATCATATCATCTCATCATCTCATGTCATATCATGCATGCATGCATATGCATGCATGCAAACCAAACAGCAACAGCAAAAAGCATGCGTTTTCAGAACCTGATTTAGATGCATGTATTATAATATAGCTTTTTGGGGTGGCAAAGATATTTGCATGTATGTCCTTCTTTTGTTATCTTTGAGGAAAAGATAAAGGTATTAAGTACTAAAGATTGTGCTTAAATCACTTTCTTTTTCTCATGCACACTGCTGCTTTTAGAATATACCTACTTAATACTGGTTATTTTAATTAATCAAAAAATAAATATTTTTAATTAATCAAATAACTAAGTCAGATTAAATTTAAAATAACAACCGTAGTATAATCCAAAAATCTATATGCGAGGGAATTACTTAATATAATGTAAACCTTGTAAATAAGTTCTAAAATTGTTTAGAAAGTTACATTCTAGGGTTGTGTAAAGAACCTGTTTTCTACATTAATTAAAAGTAATATAAGTACTTTAATTAATTTTTAAAAATTATCAACTGCGTTATACCATTTGCAATACACTCTAAACCGGAATTGGTATTTGTAAATCTTGATTTCCAGTTCTTTTGTTTGCAAATTAACATAGATAATACATGAAATAAATAAAGAAGGATAAATGAAACAATGATAAAGTTAAAAATTATTTTTCAAAATTATAAAAAATAATTTGAGAAAAAATTGAGATTTGAACAGTAAAAAAATACATGAAAAATAATTGAAAGTACAAATAATATTTAAAAAGGTTTGTGCAAATGTGGATGGCAATACGTCATTCTACTGGACTTCCTGGATCATCGGTTAATTTGATAAAATTCGTCACCATTACTTTTTTTATTTTATTTTCTCTGTAGCTTGACAAATATGCATACGTATGTATTGGTCAAACTTAAGTTCTACTTTGATCTCTGCAGCATTTCAGAATAGTAATTTACTACACAACTAATTCTACTTTTTTATGGATGTTGACATACAAAGAAGATTAATTGTTTGATACACAAGCATCAACACCTAAATTTTCTCGAATAATTAAACTGTTTTGAAAAATAATAAAATTCAAAAGACACTAAAATAGACAAAATTTTATTTTGTTTTATTTTTTTGAAAAGTAACTTTTATAACCAAAATAAGTTTTTATTTAAATAAACTACAAAACACAAAATAGTTTTTATAAAATTAATGTTTTAACTAATTTAATAATGTTAAATATTAAAAACATTATAAACTAATAAAAATAAGAAAATGAATTTCATAATAAAATAGGTTTTTATTTAAAATTCAAATATATATAATGTTATGTTATAATTCTATTGCTGGTTTGCTGGTTGTTATGTTATGTTAACACTTCAAGCAAGAGGTTTGCTGGTTGTTAATGCATATAATGTTATAATTCTATTGAAATTAGTTTTTATTTATTTTAAAAATAATTTTTTCATTAAAAAATAGTTAAATTTTTTTTCTCTAAATAAATCTTATAATTATAATGTTAGATATTTTACCACGACAACTCCTTAAATTTGAAGAACTATATCTTGAAGAAGAGAAAACATCATTAAAACATTATCAGTTAACATTATGATTATTATTATGTAAATATTTTTATATGGATAACTATAATAAAAATCATCTTTGCCGTAACTATTAAAGTAACTTTAATAAAAATTAATAAATTTAATATATCTAACTAGTAATTACTAATATTTAAAAAATTAGTAATATTTTTTGTTGTTGTGATAATAAATATAGTTCAATCAAGTCAAGCCTCTCAAATTTAAAAGTATCATGTTTTTCATCTTGATTGGTAAGTGCTTTTATGTTTATGGTATGATAAGATTGTATTGCCTATGATTGTATTATAAAACCTTTTGACATGATTGGTGAGATATATATGATCATAATAATGTAAGGTTTTGTGAGATAATTGAAAATTGTGATATTAATTATTAGTATATAGAGAGAGAAACTAAAGGTGATGATGAGATAAAGGAGAATAAAGAGAAGTTTTGTGTTAGAAAAGCTAATAAGATTGAGTGATGGAATAAATTCCAAATTATCTAATAATAATAGCAATATCCGAAAAGTTAATTATACCATTCATGCACACTGTTACATATTTATTATTGTGCCTTCATCCTCGAATTTTAATTCATCATCTTCATAAAATTCATCAATGTTGGGTCAACATCTCATTCCTTTTATATTATTCGACCATAATTATAACAAATAACATTGTTCAATCAATCTTATAGTGAGGATGTTTGAGCTTAACATTTTTTTTTCTCAACAAGGAAAAAAAAGTATATATTAAAAAAGAAAATTCTGTCTTTTGGTAACTATCTTTTTAAAAACTATATAACTACTCATAAAAAAAATAACTAGACAAAGTATTTATAATAAAAATATAAAAATTAATTATTGTTATAATTATTTTTTATAAAAATCAATTTAATAACATTTTTATTTTAATAATTATTATAATAATATACTCTTTTTTTTTGCTGTAATGAAGTAAAATGGTAAAGTAATTTATTTTACTTTAGAAATTGGTTAACTTTAAATAAACAGTACCTTAAATGTAATAATAATGGTAAAAATTTGTATACACAAAAAAAATAACCATCTTTTATTAATTTATAACTATTAATAAAGGGAATTCACTCTTATATTTGTTTAGTTACCCACCATAAGCAATTGTCATACTACCAAAAGAATTTTACAAACCAAAAAATTAATGCGTCATAAAATAAAATTTATCAACAAATTATAAAATTTTAATTACCACCATAAAGATTTGTTATAATAATAAACCTATCAATAAAATATGTAAAAAATTTAGTTGGTAATTTAAAATTTTCATAATCGAGTCAAAACAGTGTTATCATACACACACACACATATATATATATATTAGTAATGTATGATATAAAAAAATTAGTAATTTACTATTTTCTAAAGTTATAATTATTAATTACAAAATTCATGGTTAATTAAGTATTTCTGAAACACTATTATTTAATTTTTTGTAATTATTAAGTAAATTTGGTTTTGTATAAACATGTGTTAATGTCTTCACCCGTAACTCTAGTTTCAAAGTTCATTAGAAATCATAAAACAATGACAAAACATGACAAAAGCAACAAAATGGTGCAATTTTTACTTCAAAGTTATTAAAATGATGTAGTTTGAAAATTATATCAATTTAGTAAAATTTTAATTTAGTACGATTTTAATTTAGTAAGATTTTATTTTAGTATGATTTTATTTTGAAGAAATAATGTTAACTTAGTAAAGTTTGAATTAAAAATAAAATTACAATGAGTTGAAATCGTATCAACTTAACATAACTTTCATTTATATAATTGAAGTTGTGTCAATTTATATCATAATACATTAAAGTTACATCAATCTGACATAATTTCAATTAAAATTAAAATAAAAAATTACAACAAACTAAAATGGATCAAGATTTTTTTAAAAATGAAATCATAACAAGTTTACACAATTTCAAAATTACACAATTTTAGTAATTTAGCCGACAAAACATACTAGACTACGATAAAACAAAAGAGAAAGAAATGTACTTATATTTATACTAAAATAACTTTTCAAAGGTAAAGAACAATTGAAGTTGAACAATTGTTCACTATGTATGATGAGAAATGACCTTGTATTTACACGGCTACTTAACAATTATAAGGTAATAAATAATAAAGAGTAAACAAAAATATTTATATTACATATATAAATACTCACATGTAAAATATAAAAAAGTATATAATAAAATTATTAAAATAGTTTTTTATTCTAAAATATTGAATCGCGTTTTTAATTCATGAATATGTTACCCACCCAATTTTAATTGGGCCAAATAATAAAATTCAAACCAGCTTAATAGTTTACCCCAACTCCATATAGTGCAATTTGGTTTTGTTAAGTTGACCCATTTACGTTCCTGTATTAAATTTATTTTTAAAAACGAAAATGATTTTTTAAAATATTTCTGTTGAAATAAATTTTCAACTAAATAAATAAACTGGAAAGAACACCCAATTAATTTTTTTTTTGTAACGTATAGTGAAAGTACTGTGAGTTAAAATTTAGAGGCAAATAAAAGTACTATAATTTGAAAAAATTAAGCCTTGAAAATAATAAAATATAAGTAATTTAAAAAAAAAATCTTCAAAGTAAACATTGGTAATTTACATATGTATATACATTAAGTATATTGGACGTAATTTTTTGATATTTTTTATGTCTTTAATTTTAATAATGTTAATTTTAGTTACATTTTGTATAAGTTCTTTGAATTTAAATCTAATCTTTAGTATCTTACATATTTTATTATTTATATAAGTTTATTACTAGCAAGAAATACAAATTTTGAGACATTATTAAAAATCCATTTTTTTCCGATTCCCCATTGATTCTCTAGAGTCATGCTTGTAGATTCTTTTATTGGTTATGGATTTTGATCATGTTTCGAGAAGAACTTAAATTAGAGGTGATAATGCTTATTAATTCATCTCGTTTTGATTTATTTTGTATTTGATCCACAAAAAATGTATTGTATTGACTCATTCTGCATAAGAAATATAAACTAATTTCTAATTTTATTATTTTGAATTAACAAGTATAATACATTATGTTCAAAGAATAACAAAACCGTAGTTTAAATGTAACTAATAAAATATTAATTTAAAATAAAATAACAATTATACTTTTTAAATGAATCTTAAATTTTTCTCCTTGTAACTATTAATTTTTTTTAATAAAATTAAGAGTACTATTAATTATAAAGGTTAAGTTCAAAAATTTACCTAAATACTTAATAAATAACCTTTCTTGCA